>NC_056620.1:15515629-15544359 GCF_018340385.1 Cyprinus carpio
TTTCCTTTTTTTTTTTTTTTCTTTAGTTTCTTTTTTCTTTCTTTTTTTTTTTTTTTTTTTCTTTTTTTTCTCTTTTTTTTTTTTCCTTTTTTTCTTTTTTTCTTCTTTTCTTCTTTTTCCTCCTATTTTTTTCTTCTTCTTTTTCTTCTCCTTGCTTTTCTTCTTGCCTTTCCTTTCTTCTTCTTTCTCTTCCCTCACTTTTCTTTCTGTCTCTCTCGTCTCCTCTTTCTTTCTTCTTTGCTTCTATCCTGTTTCTCTGTTCTCTTCTTTTTCTTTCTTTCTCTTTTTTCTTTTTCTTCTCTTCCTTTTCCCTTCTGCTTTTCTTCTTTTTTTTTGCTCATTCCTTTTTTTTTTCTGCTTCTTCTTCTCTTCTTCTTTTCCTTCTTTTTTTTCTCTTCTCTCATTTCTCTTCTGCTTTCCTTCCTTTGTCCATATCTATTTTTTTCTTCCTTTTTTTTTCTTTCCTTTTTTCTTCCCCTCGTCCTTCATTCTTTCTGTTTTCTGTCTCCTTCTTCCTCTTCTTTTCCTTTCCTCTTCATTCTTTTTCCTTTCTCCTTCTTTCTTCTTCCTTTTTTTTCTTCCTGTCTTTTTCTCTTCTTTCTTTACTTTCTCTGTCACTTCATTTTTTTTTTTTGTTTCTTTATTTTTTTTTTTTTTTTCTTTTGGTCCTTGTCTCTTTTCGTTTTTCTTTCTCTGCTTGTTTTTTTTCTTCATTTTTTCTGATTCTACCTCTTTCGTCTTTTCTCTTTCTTCTTCTTTCTTATTATTTCTTCTGATTTCTCTCTTTCTTCTTCTTTCTTTTTTTTTTCTTTTTCGTTTTTTCTTCCTTTTTTTTCTTTCCTTCGTTTGCCTTTCTTTCTGTCTTCTTTTTCATTCTTTCTCTTCTTTCTTTCGCTTCTTTCTGTGCTTTCCTTCTTCTTCTCCCTTCTTCCTTCTATTCTATTCTCTCATTCTATGCTTCTGTTCTTGTACCTTCTTTCCTCTTCTCTTCCCTCTCTCTCTTTCTTTCCTTCCTTCTCTTCTGTCTTTCTTCTACTTCTTACGGTATTCTTCCTTCTCTTTCTTCTCCTTTCTCCTCTTGCTTCTCTCTCTCTCTGTCCTCTCCTTGCTGTCTATCTCGCTCTTCTTAGGTCCTGTCCTTCAATCCTTCCTTGTCTTTCTCTTTCTCTTTCCCGTTCTCCATTCTCTGTTGTCTGTCTTCTTCTTCCTCCTTCCTTCTTCCTCTTTGCCTGTCTTCTGTCCTCACTCTTGCCTTCATTTCCGCATTGCTTGGGTCCCTCTTCTTCCTGTTCTTCTTCTTCTTCCTTCTTCCTCTTATGTCCTCTCTCAGCTCATTCTTCTGCTAGCTCATTCCCCTTCTTCTTCTCTTGCTTCCTCCTGTCTTCTGTCTTCTTTCTTCCTTCTCTCTCTCTCTTCTCCCTTATTCTCATTCTTACTTTCTCTCATTCTGCCTTCTTCTGCTTCTCTGTCTCTTCTTTCTTCTTCCTCTGTTCTTCTCCTTTCCTTCTCCCCTGTTCTGCATTCTCATTCTTTCTGTTCTCTCTCTTCCTCCCTTCGCATCTTTCTTCTATTCTGCATTCTGTCCCTTCTCTAGTCTATTCTTTCTCTCTGTCTCATTCTATTCCTTTCTATCTTCCTCCCATGGTGTTCTTGCCTCTTTATCCTGCCCTGGTCCTTCTGGCTCATTCCCCCTGAGCTCATTCTTCTCTCGCTCATGCTCTTCTTTCTACTCTTCCTGTCTCCTTTGTCCACTCCTGTCTTATCCCCCTCTATTCTTCTTCTTCTGTCTCTTTTTTCCTTCTTCTTCTGCTCATTCTCTATTTCTTCTCCCTCGCTCCCCCTTTCCTTCCCTCTGGTCGTCCTCCCTATTCTTTCTCTCCCTCTTTCTCTCTCTTCTCCTGTCCTTCTATTTCCTTCTCTTCCTTCTTCTCGTCCTCGCTGGTCCACTTTTCCCTCTGCATTGCTCATGCTGCTCTGCTTTCCTTCCTCCTTCTTCTCCGGTCTCTCTCATTCTTTCTCTCTATTCTTTTTCCTCTCCTTTGGCCCCTCGCGCTCCTTCATTTCTCTTCTGGGCGCTTCCCCCTCATTCTCTGGGGACCGGCCTCCCCCCTCCCGGCTCCCCTCTTGCCTTCTCGTCCCTTCTCTCTCCTTCTCGCCTTCTCTCCCTCTTTCTTCCTATTCCCTCCCTCCTCTTTCTCGTCTTCCTTCTCTCTCCCTTCTATTCGTTATCTCCTCTTCTATTCCTTTGTCTCTTATTCTAGCTTCTATTCCCTTTCTTGTCCTTCTTCTTCTTGTCTTTCTTCTCTTCCTATCTCTGTCTTTGCCTTCTGATTCTTGTTTCCTGTCTTCCCTCTTCGTCTCTTCTTCTCATTCTGTCCTGTCTTCTCTTCTCTCTGCTCATTCTTTGTTTCTTTTCCTTTTCTCTTCTTCCGTTTTTTTTTTTCTCTTCCCTTCTTCCCTCTTTTCTTCTCCCTTCTCTCTTTCTTCCTCTTCTATTCCCTTTCTGTTCCTATTCCTCTCTGCCTCTCATTCTGTCTCCCCTTTTCTCTGCTTTTCTTCTGTCTTCATGTCTTAGCTCATTCTCTTTCTTCTCTCCCATTCTATCTCCCCTTTTCTTTCCCCCCCTTTCTGACCCTGAACTAACCCCTACCCTTCTTCCTTTTTTTGGCATCTTCTCCACCCTTCCTCTCCGAAGTCGTCTGCCCTCTTCTGAGAGAACCTTCCTCTTCTTCTCCTCCTTCTTTCCTTTTCCCATGTAAAATGGATTCTCTTTCTTCTCCTTCTTCCCTGCTTCTCTTCCCATCTTCGCTTACTTCTGTCCCAGCTTCCTGAGGGAAAGAGTGCTTCTCCTTAATGGTATGCGGATACTCTCCTGAGACGACAGTTCCTATCTCACTCTTCCCCCCCTTCTCCGTCTCTCTTCGTCTCGGGCCCTTTCTTTCTCTCTCTCTTTCTCAGGGGCCTGTCCTCTCCGTTACTCGAGAGAGCCTCTTCTTTCCTTGAGTCGTGTCGAAGGTCTTTCTTTTGTTCTCTGTCAGTTTCTCCGGTTTCTGGTCGTAAAGTCTTCTTCCTTCTCCGGTCTTCTTCCTTTCCCCCATGCTCTCCCCTACTGTCCTTCTTTTTCTTCTTCTTTTGCTTTCCCTCCCGTGCCTTTTTCTTTCCTTCTTTCCTCTTTTCCCTCTCTTCTTTTTTTTTTTTCCCTTTTTTCTTTGTTTCGTTCTTTCCTCTTTTTTATTTCCCTATCTTTTCTTTTTTTTTTTTTCTTTTCTTTTTTCCCGTGCTGATTCTTCATTTCGTCCTCTCCGCTTCTATTCCCGCTCCGTCTCGTTCCTCTCTCCCTTGCATTCTTTCCTTCGTCTTCTCTCAGCTTCTCTCATCCTTCTATTCTTCCCAACGCCCGCTCTTCTCTTCTTCTATGCACCCTCTTATCTACCTCCCCTTTTGTCTTTCCTTTCTCCCCCCCACCCTCCACATTCTTCTCGCACCGTGTCTTTCGTTGTTCACCGTCCCTTTCTTCCTCTTCTCTTAACCTTCCTTCTTTTACCTGGTTTTGTCACTTTTTTCTTTTCTCTTTCAACAACAGGTGAATAGAGCTTTATTAACTTGTTTCTGTTTTTTTTTTGGGGGAAAAAAAAAAAAAAAAACGGTACAGTCAGTGGCCAAAAGTTTGAGAATTCATAAAAGATAGTTTCAACACAGTTTGCTGCCGAAACTGCTGTGAATCTTTGTTTCCATCAGTTGATTTCGGTGATGTCTGAATCTAAATTGCAAGGCCTTCAAGTCATACTTCAAAGGCTTTTTATCGACAATTGCCTGACATTTTATGCAAAAGAGTCAGTATTTGTCAGTGTTGCCCGTTCGTTTCAGGACCTCTGCAATGTCGACTGGGCATGCTCTCAATCAACTTCTGGGCAAGGTCCTGACTGATAGCAACCCATTCTTTCACTAATAACTTCTTGGAGTTTGTCAGAATTAGTGGGTTTTTGTTTGTCCACCCGCCTCTTGAGAATTGACCACAAGTTCTCAATGGGATGTACGATCTGGGGAGTTCCAGGCCAGGACCAAAATTTCAACATTCTGGTCGCCGAGCCACTTAGTTAGTCACTTTTGGCATATGGCACGGTGCTCCATCGTGCTGGAAAATGCATTGTTCTTCACCAAACTGTTGTTGGATTGTTGGAAGAAAGTTGCTGTTGGAGGGTGTTTTGGTACCATTCTTTAGGGTCATGGCTGTGATTTTGGCAGAATTGGGTGAGTGAGCCCACCCCGTGGATGAGAAGCAACCCCACACATGAATGGTGTCAGGATGCTTGTCCTGTTGGCATGACACAGGACTGATGGTAGCGCTCACCTTTTCTTCTCCGGACAAGCCTTTATCCAGATGCCCCAAACAATCGGAAAAGGGGCTTCATCGGAGAATATGAACTTTGCCCCAGTCCTCAGCAGTCCATTCACTTTATACTTTCTGCAGAAGATCAATCTGTCCCTGATGTTTTTTTTTTGGAGAAGTGGCTTCTTTGCTGCCCTTCTTGACCCCAGGCCTCTCTCAAAAGTCTTCGCCTCACTGTGCGTGCAGATGCGCTCACACCTGCCTTTGCTGCCATTCCTGAGCAACCTCTGCACTGGTGACATTCCAATCCCGCAGCTGAATCCTCTTTAGTGAGATGATCCTGGCGCTTACTGGCATTTCTTGGATGCCCTGAACCAGCCTTCTTTACAAGAATTGAACCTCTTTCCTTGAAGTTCTGGTGACCTATAATTGTGTGATTTAGGTGCAATCATCCACTTATTAGCCACTATCCTTGCCTGTGAAAGCATTTTTATGCAAACGCAATGATGGCCTGTTTACGCAACGTTGGGCTTTTGCAGGTCACCATGTTTGCGGTAACAATGGAAGAAACAATGATTTCAAGCATCACCAACTCCTTTTAACACGTCAAGTCTGCCATTCTAACCCAATCAGCCTGACATAATGATTCTCCGCCTTGTGCTCATCAACATTCTCACCTGAGTTAACAAGATGATTACTGAAATTATCTCAGCAGGTCCTTTAATGACAGCAATGACAATGCAAGTGGAAAGGTTTTTTTTTTGGGATTAAGTATTTTCATGGCAAAGAAGGACTATTCAATTCATCTGATCACTCTTCATAAAAGAGGACAAACTGGAGTATATGCAATTGCTATTATAAAAACTTAAGTAGCAACTTTTCCAATTTCCAATAGAAGGTTATGTAATTCCCAAAACTTTTGGCGTCACGGTGAACGCTGTTTACAGGTGGTGAACCACCATCCACCAATCACGTCCCTCATTGCTGCAGTCAGACTGATCATCTGTTCATGGGATGGGAAAGAGACATCAAGGTGTCCTTTTGCCCTAGTGTCAACAGAGAGGATGAGGAAGACCATGATAACGCCCCTGAAACACACACAACCTAACCAAAACAAGCAGCAGAGAACACATGTGGAACAATCTGACTGCTGCTGTGTCTGCCCTCCAAACATCTGTTGTGTTCTGCCTCTCCACGAGCACGACTACCTGTAAATATTTAAACAGAGTAAAATGCTTTATTCTTCAATGTTGTCAGCATTCTATTTATTGCTAAATTTAATTTAATATTTTTTCCAATCGCATGCTATTTTTTGATAAAGCTTTATTACAGTGTTTGTGTGTATGTTTATGTAAAATGGACTGGTAAGCATCGTGGTAAGGTATAGTTGCTGGATCAATCTCCGCAGCTGTCACAAACCGGTGTCTTTACTCCTGGTTGCTGCCAGAGGAATTGGGGTCCCTGTAATAAGAGCACTGTAAGTCACTTAAGATAAAAGTGTCTGACAAATTAATACATGTAAATGTGATTTTTTGTAAATGCTTTTTTGTGTCTTGGGCACAAATGCTCAACAAAGCTGCTTATTTCTTAAAGTTTTTTTCTTGAAGGTACTACTATAATATTAATGCATGCATCTATTTCATACAGTTTCTGTTTGGGGCTTTAAAGGTTAGTTCATCTGAAGCATAAATTCAGTCATTATTTACTTGACTCCATTCTGTTCAAATCTTTGTGTGTGTTGTTGTTGTTTCTGAACACAAAAGGTGATTTTGGTCAAGTTTTCTCCTGCTAGTGTTCATAGATTATCAGTCAAATGGAGCCTGATTTTCAAATTTCTTCATGATCTTGGATCTTGTTCGGAGGGGAGTGACGAAGAGCTGCTAGATGACAGCATGTCCTCTAGCCACTTCAGATGCTGAGGAGCTGTCGGGGTCTCGCCAGACCCCACCCCCTCGACGCCGTCCGAGCCCAGCCACACGAAGCCCGGGTGGGACGCCGAACTCATCTGCATTCTCTCCAGGGGCAGTGGATAAGCTGGGTCTGGAATGGTCTCCAGAGAGCCTTCGTTCTTCCCAGAAGTCCATGACAAGCTAACTAAGTCGTGGCATGCCCCCTACTCAGCGCGCCTGCATACTTCATCTTCCTCTGCCCTCAACTCGCTTGACGGCGCCGAAGAAAAGGGGTATGAACGACTGCTGCCGCTGGATGAGACTGTGCAGACTAGTTCCCAAGAAGGATGGCGGGCTGTGCCCCATCTCGATCTAAGACGTCTGAACCGAAAGCCCTGCAGAATGATCATCTTGGTATCATATATCAAGTATGATTGCATTGGTCGTTCCCCCCTAACGGTTCCTGAGGCCGTATATGATGCACATACCAGAGCCCCCGCCCATTTTGGCGGGCTTTGGCGGGCCTCGCTGCCATAGGTTCATGCAGGACTGCTGCCGAGCCATTGGTTCGTTTCTATACACTGCACGAACCGATGGACGTGCAATTTCACTGCGTGATTGAATAAGGCTTCAGTTCAGGAGAAAAAAGGGGTTTTTCCCATAGCATCTTCGACGCAGTACTCGTTCCCGTATTTCAGGGAACCGAGGTTCTACCAGAAAGACTCAGGAGGTAGAGATAAGACTGAAGTATTTATTTACAACAACACAAAAAATATAATTTTGGCGTAGGCCCCATCCGTAGCATGGATCTGAAGTAGATACCAGCTAATCCTGCCGAAGACGAAGGCAGGGCGCGGCCTCCACCCCCCGCATGGACAGGGCCACCTGGTGGTGGTGGGGAGGATGGAGGGAAATGACCAGCGGCGGTATCTGCAAACACAAATAGGATGTGAGTAGTGCGCTTTATATCCATCGTGTTGAAAAGCCGATTGGCTAGACCTTAATTGTAATGTGACGTGGACATTTAGTCTTCCTAGTAGAACTTACGCTTACCGCTTCCATTTCTCCCAGAAAGACTCAGGAGGTAGAGATAAGACTGAAGTATTTATTTACAACAACACAAAAAAATATAATTTTGGCGTAGGCCCCATCCGTAGCATGGATCTGAAGTTTGTAGATACCAGCTAATCCTGCCGAAGATCAAGGCAGGGCGGAGCCTACCCCAAAAGAAAGAAGAATAATGTAATACGCACCAGATGAAGTATTTCTTAGAAGATCCTGGAACATGAACGAAAGAGATAAATTGAGATAATTAGCAGAACATAAGAATACAACATCAGATTATAGCTAAAGTATTAGCTTATATGGCAATGAAGATATAGACCACAGAGCCTTTGAGAGAGGCCACGATAGGCCGGACAGTGAAGAGAGAGAGGCAGGCCACGATAGGCCGGACAGTGAGAGAGAGAGGCAGGCCACGATAGGGCCGGACAGTTGAGGCAGAGAGGCAGGCCACGATAGGCCGGACAGTGAGGCAGAGAGGCAGGCCACGATAGGCCGGACAGTGAGGCAGAGAGGCAGGCCATGATAGGCCACAGAAAAGGCCCCGGCGGGCCACAGTGGTTAACGGCCCCGGCGGGCCACAAAAAGAAAGCCACGAAGGCCGCAGAGAAAAGGCCTAGCTAGCCCGCAGAGGAGGATGTCCAAATTGACCATAGTGAGAAAGCCAAGAGGGCCGTATGAAGTGAAATGCAGTATGCACAGAGAGGAAGGCCATGTAATTAGACCCACGGTGGGAACACCACGAGATGGGTTAACAGAGGGGAAGGCCACAAAAGACGGGCCACAAAAAGAAAGGACAAGTAAAGCCACAGTAATCAGAGGTTGTTGGGAGTAATATGAAGAGGAATTGTACCACCACCATTAATTGGCATATAGATTACCTTGAGGACAGCTTGATATACCTTAAGATGTTTAGTATTTCAGGTCTATATGTGGAATTCCAATGCGGAGGATGACCACTCTACCCAGTAGCTTCATATCTGATGTTTGTACTCCGAGTTCAACAGCATTAGTGACCAGTGTATAGAAGCCGGTGACAGACCGCAGCTTCTAAACGTGACTACGTTGAGCTGAACCAGCCTCAGAGACCAAGGGAGAGAGCCCGCCCCCCCCCCTAGGCCGTGAAAGAACGCTACAAGAGGCCGTAGAGAGTATAGCTGCTAAGGCCATGAAGGAAGCCTGTGAGAGGCTGTGGAAGAGTAAATGTAATGAATAGGTGTAACACCACCACCACCAGTATTTGCTTAATTTACCTTAAACACACGCATTACATTACGTTGATAGGCAATGTACTTTTCTTTAAGCTATGTGATGTGAAAGCCTTGTGTGTAAATGACAACATAGACCATTGTGTGTGAAAAACCATGATAAACTGGACATGGGGAGCATGTGAGAAGTAGTCACTGCCAGTAGTTTGCTAAGAGTATTATACTGTACCTTGAGCATTACGTGAAATAAAGTCTGATCTTGACGGACATCCGATGAGGAGGATCATGAACATAGCAGCCTGAAGGCAAATTACAGGATTTCTTAACCACCTCACTGAGTAAGAAAGGTGATTAGGTTAATTGATAAGAGGTAGAATTAGGGTTCTAGCAGACATAAGAACATATACACAGATACAATTATTTAGACTAGACTCCTGCGCACTCTTGATAAAACTCCATCTAACTGCCAGAAACTGCAGAGCAACCTATCCTCCCCCCCAAAAGAAAATAGAAAATGAGCCAGATCAGCATGACCATAAAAAGAGATACTCAATTTAAGCAAAGTCGTTGTGACATGTGAAAGCCACAATAGGCCAAACTTCATAACTGTAATGGACACCGTCCCTGATGACCATCATAGCAGAGTTATGCAAAGTGCCTCAGCAGTCTGTGTAAGGTGAAGGCAGCAACAGCCGGGTAAGACCAAACAAGCCTCGATTATAACTTAAAGTCTGCGTGAAATCAAAATTGACTTTACTAGCACACATGGCTAGTATTGATGTAAATGATCTGTGCAAGTTAATCCGCTGAAAACAGAAAAATAAATAATCTTTCTTTGTAATCCTTAATCAAAATCTGAACATTTACTTCCGCTGTGGAATGGCATTCCTTTTCTAATGACGTCAGTTTGACGGCATTGGCAGAATATCCTTTAAACACACCCCTCCAGCCATTAGTTTGCGATAAGTGAAAAACAGACTAGTAGTGCAAACAAAAACCATGCCCTCTATTCAATATTCCGTTTCAGCTGGAAATACGTCACCACACTGAAATAAAGTCAGCAGCGACCTCCAGTTCACGTGGACTTTAAAGATGAGCCGACTCTTACCTAGAACTCAAATGAAAAGATGACCATATACATCAGCTTGATAGAGCCTGCTTCATAATAGCGCCAGTCCCAGAGAGTGACCTGCGTAAAGATGAGGTGAGAGCCAAAGTTCTCTGCACCTGCAGCCATGGAATTTCCCACAAAGCTTGATGACTCCATATAACCATGGGAAACCGACAAGTGACCCCCATTCCTATACGAGGCATTCAGAATTATTGTAGATAGATGCAGAGACAAACAATGACTGAATCAACAAAGACAAAAAGCATATGATTAAGACTTAAAGGTGTGCAAAACATAGCCCAT
Source organism: Cyprinus carpio (assembly GCF_018340385.1). Lineage (NCBI taxonomy): Eukaryota > Metazoa > Chordata > Actinopteri > Cypriniformes > Cyprinidae > Cyprinus > Cyprinus carpio. Next base: position 15,525,533 of record NC_056620.1, read on the forward strand.
TTTTCAGAAGGAATAATGCGAGCAACAATCTCTATCTGTAGGCTATAAAGATTGTAAGCCTTTAATAACAAGCCTTAAAATGCCTTATTACGAAAGAGTTGTTCCAAACAGTGACTGTATTAGTTTGATTAACATCTTGATCATGCAGCGCTAGTTTGCTAGATAAACCATCACGCAACACCAAACGCTTTATCTTAAACGTTTGAGCAAATAACCTTGCAGAGAATAAAAATGTATGCCCAAATGCGCATAAAACAAAAATGATACTTATAAGGTGTAGGCTGATGAAAGCGAGATGCCGAAAGAGACTTCATGCGTGCAGGTTCACGTGAGCGTACAGATGAAATATTTTGTTGATAGAGACAAGCAGCGCCGACACGACAGCTCGGAATTAAAGCACCGGCGTTGCCATGTCCTCGATTTTTCTGAGGAATTGGGATATTGTAACACTGTTGCTGCGGGTTGCTTTACATGTCCGCGAGCTGAAGCGACCCCAATAATGTGATATTTAGCGCCTGGAATGTGAATTTTTTTTTTTTTTTTTTTTTTTTTTTTTTTCGTCAGGAACCCTTCTCGAAACGCGATTGGGATAGTTTTGAGTAGCAATTGGCGGTTTTGAAAAAACCTGCAAACAAAAGAAAAAACTCGGAACTCCGCCAATGTTTCACTTCCTCTGCCGAGAAAACTCCGAAGCCTGTGTATCATCCAACACTACTAACGACCAAAACATTCACGACACCAGAGCAAAGCCAACTATCTAATGTGCATCTTGAGAGGAATGTCAAACTCGCAATAGCTTGCAGGAGACGAACTTAACTGCAAGTAACCCAGTGAAAATCAGGCAATAGCCTAACGACAGTTTGCGCAAAAATGACAGCGGCGGTATCTGTAAACACAAATAGGATGTGATTAGTGCGCTTTTATATCCATCGTGTTGAAAGCCGATTGGCTAGACCTTAATTGTAATGTGACGTGACATTTAGTCTTCCTAGTAGAACTTACGCTTACGCTTCCATTTACGTTAGTAACCGAGTATGTTTCATTGCCTGTTGTTGTATGAACAGAAACCAGCAGAACAAACTTGACCAAAATCACATCCTCGGTGTCTTTTGGTCTTTCTCTAGATGTTCTCACTGGCTCTGGACTCACTGAGGATGAAGAGACCACAGCAACAATCTGAAGTTACAAAATGATCTTACTTTAATATTTTGGTTTGGTTTTCCTTTTTTTCACAATGCCGCCCGTCACCTGCTCCACCACAAAAGCTCTGCGTCGAATGTACAGCAATCAAGAATCAGAAAAGTGCTGTAATAACTGTTTGAAATTACAATAATTAAAATAAACTACAACTTAAGATTTAAAAGAGGTTTTATTGATGACTGTAGTGTACTCACTGAGAGTCTTTGATGGCAGCATTCCTTCATCACCTGATAAACACACGTGTGTCTCATGTGTCCCTGTAAGATCCAGACAAGAGTCAAGTCACCAATGTGATTTATCTGCTCTATACTGCATTTACATGTTGAGGTAGTTGCTGATGTGTTAACTCACTTTTTATCCAACACAAATGTTTCTCAGTTTATTAACAATACTAATGGTCAAATGAAATAGATAACTTATGTTTACTTACTCCATGTAGATTTGTTTATTTACATTATTTACATGCATCTAAAGCAGTGATGACAACAGTGAATTTTACATAATAGCACACATACATCTCTCACTCAGATGTCTGTTCATGTTGTGATGTGCTCATCTGCAATTCTCTTAGAACATTTTCCTGTCTCATATTAAATAAACCATATACATCTTAAAGACGATTTAATTCACTATACATAAAACGTGTTTTTACAGAAAAAAAAATGCAAATATACTGTTATGTTACTGGCTAGCGTCTTTACACCTTAACAAATCAACAGTTTACTCTACAGTAGCTCAACAAATATGATTTTAACACACGGGAACCGTGTTTTGGTTTATAATACTCACATTTGTAAACACCCTCATTGCTGCTGTCCTTTGTGTCCGATGATGACGTATTCTATCGCGTGGCATCCTGGGATTGAAAAGTATCCATCGACGAACACTCAGATTCTAGGCTGAAGCAGTAGGACATCCGGGGATTTCTCGCCTACTGTTTTATGAATACTGCGGTTTTCGAATGTATTTCTTTCTTCAAATACTCTATTTCACTACTATATAGTAGGTAAGTAGGCATATTAGAATGCAAATTAAGTATATGTACGTCCGAATCTCACAAGAATTAGTGCAATTCTCGCCTACTCTTTTATGAACACTGAGGATTCAAACATACTCATTCACTTGCCTACTGCTTTTTGCATACTATATAGTAGGGAAACATTCCATTTCGGACGCAGCCAGAGTCTGCTCGTGTAATGGTTTGCCACATCAGGACGTGCTCACAAAATGGTGTCGACAACAAAGCCATGTCATGCTACTGCTGTCTCTTTCCTGAGTCAAGTCAAGCCACGGCAGTCTTTCCTGAGTCAAGTCAAGCCACGGCTGATTTTCCTGATTTCAATTCAAGTCACCATTGATCATCATGAATCAAGTCAATTCACAGTTGATCTTCATGAGTCAAGTCAAGTCACAGTTGATCTTCCTGAGTCTAGTCAAGTCACAGATGATCTTCATGAGTCAAGTCAAGTCACAGTTCATCATCCTGAGTCCAGTCAAGTCACAGCTGCTCGTCATGAGTCCAGTCAAGTCACAGTTGATCTTCCAGAGTCTCGTCACGTCTCAGCTGATCTGCCAGAGGCTCGTCACGTCTCAGCTGGTCTGGTCACGTCTCAGCTGGTCTGTTCTCAGCTTGTGTACGCAAGTTTTTGAGTTACTTGAACTTGTGCGCAGCATAGTAAATACGATGGAGAATTGTAGAATGACAGCATTTTGTACATTTAGATTATTTTCCTGACCAACAACCGAAGCTCATTAGTCAATCGTTAACAGTAAGATTAGTATGTTTTTTTTATTTAGATTTATATGTGCGAATAGCAGTGTAAACAAGACCATGAGGATTCAATCGTCGAATCATGAAAACAGAGAAAAACAGAAATTAAGTCTATAAAAGAAATAAAATAAATAGGATCACACAAAATAAATAATAGGCTATAATATAATTAACAGATTAACAAAGGGGAAAAAAAGTATAGGCTACGCTCATTTTTGTGACACTCCTTATGCATTTTATTTATTTTCTTTATATCTTTATTTGATTAAAGGGGTCATATGATGCTGCTAAAAAGAACATTATTTTGTGTATTTGGTGTAATGAAATATGTTTATGTGGTTTAAGCTTTTTAAAAACACATTATTTTCTATATACTGTACATTATTGTTTCTCCTCTACGCCCGACCTTCTGAAAAGCGTTGATTTTTACAAGGCTCATCGGTCTGAAAAGCGATATCTGAAACCACAAGCAACCTAAACATCAAGCTTTGATTGGCCGAATACCTCAAGCGTGTGATGGAAATGTTATGCCCCTTACCATATTGTGATGCCCTGTCAGGCCGGTCAAGTTAAGTGACAGTTGATTGTCATGGGTCAAGTCAAGTCACAGCTGATTTTCATGAGTCAAGTCAAGTCACGGTTAATCATCATGAGTCAAGTCAAGTCACAGCTGCCCGTCATGAGTCCAGTCACATCTCAACTGATCTTCCAGAGTCTTGTCACGTCTCAGTTGATCTGCCAGAGCCTCGTCACTTCTCAGCTGATCTTCCAGAGCCTCATCATGTCTCAGCTGATCTCCCAGAGCCTCGCCACATCTCAGCTGATCTTCTAGAGCAGGGTTGGCGAATGTCAGTCCTGGAGAGCCGCAGCCCTGCAGAGTTTTGCTTCAGCCCTAATCAAACACACCTGAACAAGCTAATCAAGGTCTGAACAGTTACTAGGAAGCTACAGGCAGGTGAGTTTTAATTAGGGTTGAAGGTTGATCATCATGAGTCAAGTCAAGTCACAGCTGCCCGTCATGAGTCCAGTCACATCTCAACAGATCTTCCAGAGTCTTGTCACGTCTCAGTTTATCTGCCAGAGTCTCGCCATGACTCCAGAGTCACATCACCTCATAGCTAATCTTCCACAGTCACATCACACATCTCAGCTGATCTTCCAGAGTCACGTCATAGATTTCTTTGGCTCTCAAAGAAGGCCATTTTCTCTCCCTCTCCTGCCCCTTACCTTCCCTGCTTTGCTCCTCTCATCTCATCTATTGTCTTATACTTTGAGAGACTGCTCTCCAAACTAAAAAATCTAAAAATCATGGATTTGATCAACTGGTCTCTCAACGCAATTGACACCATCTTCTCGACGAGAAGCTTGGGTTCGGGGAAACTGACTGCCCTGCCGGAACATTCGCAGCTGGCTACACGATGGACGCGTGGGAGAGGTGGCGGGTCGTGTGTCTGGTGGCTCTTTCCGTGGAGGACATTGAAGATCTCTACGTATTCGAAACAATGATAACAGGTCTTATGCTGATTGGATTAGGCATTGCCCTGGTTTATCTAGGAATTCAGAAAATGGTCATAGCTGTCCAAAGCCTCACAAGGCTGCCCATCATGGGACTATTAACCGTAATATGGATAACATCACGGAGAAGCTCACGGCTTTGCAAAGGCAAATGGATCGATTCGGAGACCAGAATGGACTAAGAGAGTAGTCGTGTAAATTGGAATGCGGCTACTCACCCCAAGACCAAACAATCCCAATCTTATCTGCTTTCAGCTCCCCTCAACCAGCACTGGCCTCAGCCAAGGCAGCTGTTGGAACAACAACTCCCCTGGAAGAGCACTGCAGTGAGACGCTCTTGCGTTCCTCCCCCCACTTCCACAGACCCCTGCTGATTGTTGACTCTGTCTGGGACCTGATCAAGGCTGTCTCCATGCCAACTTGCTGTGTATCGCTATGACAATCCTGCGGACTGAGGTACCTAGATTTGATGCCAGGAGTAGCGACTCTCCAGGCCTACACATACAAGAACTTTTACATACATACACACATACGCACATATATAAAGATATGCATTCAGCCCCCCCCACCCCCCATCCCTCGTCTTCGCTGCATTGTACCGCCAGTCTGACAAGCAGGTCTCTGACCAGCGCCGAGAATGGCTGCAGGAACGGATGGCTGCTTGCCTGTGCTGGGTTACCTCCACCCCCCACTCCACTACCCTGTTGCAAGTCATGTGTTTTTCATGCTGTACTGATTATGTGCTTATGTTGCTGAGGTGTTTTTTACTGTTCCCACACTGTACTCCCCACAGGAGCATAGTCTGGGAGTTGTTTTTTTCTTCTCACCTCCCTCATGTTATGCTGTATTTCTTCCTCAATCCCCTGTCTTCCTGTCCTGTCTACCCCTCTGTCATATTTTATGTATGGACAGGTTGATGGCTAATTTTGCTGGTACCTGTGACCAGTGACAATAAAGGGCTACTACTACTACTACTGGGGGAAGTCGTAGCCTAATGGTTAGAGAGTATGACTCCTAACCCTAAGGTTGTGAGTTTGAATCTGAATCTCGGGCTGGCAATACCACAACTGAGGTGCCCTTGAGCAAGGCACCGAACCCCCAACTGCTCCCCGGGCACCGCAGCATGAATGGCTGCCCACTGCTCTGGGTGTGTGTTCACGGTGTGCGTGTACACTGCTGTGTGTGTGCACTTTGGATGGGTTAAATGCAGAGCACAAATTCTGAATATGGGTCACCATACTTGGCTGTATGTCACGTCACTTTTACTTTCACTTTCACTTTCACTACTCATGTCTCAGCTGTTCGTCCAGAGTCACATCACGTCTTAGCTATTCGTCCAGAGTCATGTCACATCACAGCTGATCATCCAGAGTCACGTATGGAAGCAGATTAGTCTCAAATATAATTCACGAAAAAACACGATTCACACATGCATAGACAATTTCACATGCATGAAACCTAATTCACGTACACAAAAAAAAAAATTCACGTGCGTGAAAAAAAAAATATACTCACAAAAAAGCAATTCACATGCGCAAAATAAAATTATATATTCATAAAATACATTTCACAAATGCAAAACACAATTCGTAGATATACAACTGTGCACAAAAAACCTTTGAATGTTTAAAATGTATGAGTGTCTGAATGTACAAATCGTCATTTACTACGGATCCACTCGGATTTGTGTGTGTGTGTTTTTGAGACTTTCCTGGCAGAGCTCTCTTCCCACGTGGGTCTGTTGTACTCTTTAGCCAATCAGATGCGCGCTTACCATTCAACCAATCATATCAAAACGTTAGGGGAACGTTAGACTAACGTTAGGGGAACCTAACCCAATTCACCACGTTTATTAATTCTTACCTTTTTCTCCATTGGTACATAGTTACAGATAAAACAGTAAATTTATATAAATAAATCAGTCCACAATCCATGTTCATATCCATAGTTTTATTGTCGAATTTCAATACATTTAATTATCAATATATATATATATATAAAACACACACAAAAGCAAGCATCTAGCATGAACAAATAAATTAACTAAATTACCTATAACTATAAATTACTACCAGCTAACTACAAAATGTTTATAATCATTTTCCTCTGTAATCGTCTTTCTCTTCTTCTGCCTCAGTCATCTGTAAAAGTAACAAAGAAATAAATGTAGCTTAAGGAGCATGAAAATCAGATTAAATTACATGAGCAGTTAAATAAATACTCTACTTCATAAATTAATACATATACATTCATGCATAACCATAAATAGTCACTTCAGCATACTTTTACGATCAGCTTGTCAAATCGTAATATATGGGACTGTCAAGTTAACCTTTTAACACATGCGAACAAATATTTAGGGCTGTTAAAGTTTGTGGAATGTAAACCATTTGTTTATGCTTTGAATTTCCCGTGCGGAAGACTTTTTTTAAGACTTTTTTTTTTGGTCTCAGTACTGTATAAAAACAAAGACATGGTATGGAAAATCAAGCCTTGTGCATTATAGGGAATAATATTCTGAATATTTTTCAGGAGGTTTAATACCTTTATCTCGAACGCCATCAGAGTTTAATGAATTTAAGTATGTACAGTATATTAAACATTAAAATATGGATTCATTATTGTATATAAAACAGTAAAGGCATAATTTGAAAATCAAAGCCTTGTACATCATAGGAAAAAAATCTGAATATTTTACAGTAAAAAAAAAAACATAGATAGGTTAACATGAATGTGGTTAATGAGCAACATCCTAATTACAGTAACAGTTTTTGTCGACATGTGAAGTAAATGTCAGTAAATCAGTAAATTTATATTTCTAGTTCTCAAGAAAGTTAATGTTATTTTTTTCCCCCTTCTAAGCACTTCCAAGAACTTCTTGATTGTCGTTTATGGATTCCTCATGAAATTCAGGTTTGTTGGCTTGGATGGACCAAGTGTCGGTTTCACTGGAAAAACTCTGATTGTGTCTGATGAATGGCACAGAGGATTGGCCATAGATGTGCCTTGCTGCTTTTCAAAAAGGGTAATTAATCTTTATTAAATTATGTTACAGTCCCTGTAATACTTTTCATTTGGCAGCTGTCTTTAAAACAATTTTTGGACCGCTATTTCATGCAAGTTAAGCTCCTGTCTATTTTAATAGGTAAATAGCAAAGTCTCCAAAAGCTGTTCACCAAGCTTATGAATGAATTTCATATTTAAAAATACCAGTGAAATATGTTGTTCCAACAACTGTCTCATAGTGTTAAAGTAGCACATGTCAGGTGTTTAGATAATACACCACACATGTGCAGTTCCAAGGCACTATACATTATGCACTTAATACACCATGTACTTATGCACTATGCACATAAATGGTCTAATGTTTGAACTTTATAAGGTTATTTTGTCATTCAGCATTGGAGTCTGAAAGCCCCACACCTTCCACTACCTAATTAAAGCTGAGGCAGTTGAGTACACTTTCTTCCATTCATAATTATATGAGTGTACCATATTTGCATATCTGAAGTCTTTGATGATATCTCCTGTTTCAGCTCGGAATGTCTATCTATCGAATTGTTTATTTATTGTTTATTTCTTTTTATTTTATTATTATTTTTCTTTTTCCTTTTTTTTCTAGGTTGTGGCCTGAATTTTTTTTGTGTGTGTGTGTTTTGTGTGTGTGTTTGTTTCTGGCTGTTGACCGGGGGTGGTCACTGATTGCCATGATAACAATAGCTGGTAAGTTAACATCAACTAAATTGTCTAGAAAAAAACCTTTACTTAAACATAGAAGTATACATTTTGTAGGAGTGTTAATTGATTCATCGTGATGCGGACGTGGACGATTCTGCATCAATGCAGTAATAGACCATAATCAATTATTGCCTACGACAGCGCTTCCACTCGCTGTTATTTTAGTCTATTTTAGTCTGTTATTTTACTTTAGATATGCTTTCATTTCTGCTGTTTAGAATGCAGTACGTATTCAATGCACAAAACTCACGCACTGACAGACATTCACATGTGCTTTGTGTTTGTTTGTCCTGAAGCTCGCGGCTGTAGTTAAATGCACTTGCATCTACTTTTATGATACAAAATTAATGTAAACGGTCAGTTATGTTTTCAGAACAGGACAAAGCATCTGATATGTGGAAATGGATCTTTGCATTAGTGTGAATGCAGGCAATAATGCTGATTAAAAAGAAAAGCCCATAACTATGATTATCTGTAAACTTTCAATACTTAAAGCACTCCCAGATACTGAAAGTGATTTTTGTTTATCACTTGTAGTTGTCTTTCCCCCTTTATTACTTTATATTTGCCTGTATGCCAAATTAAATCATAAAATCATTTCACACCCATAACATTTTGTATTTTGCCTCTTTAATGTAAGTTAGTTTAGCTGGAGGATTAAGTGATTCTTGGATTCTTAACTGCAAATGTGAATATAGTTTCCCAATGCCTAATAACACATGTGACCAAGATGACTACATATCCAAAATAATGACACAAATATTACTTAAAGTGAAAATTAAGTACCTTAAAGTAATAGCTGGCAGGGAAAAAACTCTGTGGAGGCGGCAGTGGAGGATGACACAAAATCTATTAAATCAAAGAAAGCATAGTAATATAATACTCACAATTGTTGACATTACAATACACAAGGATAGAGCATTGTCCTTAACAAATACTGCATGTACTTTGTTGAATTACGCTATGAATCAACATGAGTATCAAAGATGAATCCAAAATCAAACACTAAGAATGTGCCTGATGCTTAAAAAAACAGCTTAGAGCATTGGATGCCAATGGTCTGTTTAAAGACAAGCAAAAGGGGAGACAATATTGCATAGATCTGTATTGATAGATATGTGCTAAATAACTTCTAACTAAATAACTAAAGTCTTTAAAGTAGCTTAAGAGATTAATAACTATAGTCTTTAAAGAAAAAAAAATATTTCCAAATCAACTCATTATGAACGTGTTACATTTAAATTGATAGAACAGGATCATAAATTTAATGTCTTTAGACACTGACTCCGACTTGCTGCACAATAAGGTTTAATTGATCTAAAACTAGATAAAGCCAACGACACACTCTGTACTGTGGCTATGGAAAGAGCCTTTGGGTTGTATGTTGGTGCCGCTGACACAAGCAGAAGAAGGAAAAATAGGAAACCTTACTGATTATGAGTGAGATTGTAAACATCTGCATGGATTAAAAATGTATGCAATTTACAGCAGTCATTGTTCACTAAAATGATCATGGCCAATCATAAATGCAGGATACTACATTGTATTTTAGAAGAACATCCCTTCTCATGTCTTTATGACTCAGACTTGCTGCAGAATGTAGCTTTAATTTGATATACACCAAAATAATTAGAAATTGTCTGACAATTAAAAAACGTACTTACAATGCTGTGTGATGCTAGGCGAGTGGCTCTGAAAAGAGCCTTGGGGTGTATGTAGGTGCTGTTGACACAAAGGAAGAAAAATAGGAAACCTGAGTGAATATGAGTGAGATATTGCAAATGTCTTTACAAATGAATATGTATTGTTTTCATTAATTATTATTGACTAAACGGTATATTATGAACATGGTAAATCAGAAATGCAGAATGATATTGTATTGTTTCAAATACTTCAGTATCGAAATATCAATACTTTTGACAACACTACTAGTCATAAATGCAGGGTGCTAGATTGTACTTTAGAAGAACAACCTCTTTAATTTGTTTATTAAAAGACACTGATGACTCTGGTTTGCTGCACAATATAACTTTAATTGATCTATCCCCAATTAATAAAAAGGTGTCTGACAGTCAGTAGAAACATACTTACAAAGCCAAGGATGCTGGGCGATGTGGCTCTGAAAAGAGCCTTTGGGTTGTATGTAGGTGCCACTGACACACAAGCAGAAGAAAGAAAAGTAGGAAACCTTACTGATTATGAGTGAGATATTGAAAACATATGTATGAATTATTATGTATGGGTCTGTATTGATGAACAGAATAGTCAAAGAATATATTTTTTTTAGAGTATTACTATGAAAACTGGCAGATCAGAGATCATTTTATTTTAATAAATATGCCTTTAATGTCTTTAAGACATTACTAACATGCTGCTTGATGATGATTTAACTGATCTAAACTCAAATACTGATAGGGATCTGATAGTCAGTCGAAGTATATACTTACAAAGCCAAAGACGCTCTCGTGATGTGGCTCTTAAAAGAGCCTTTGGGGTGTATATACAGTAGCTGCTGTAGACACAAACTAAAGAGAGAAAAGAAGAAAGAGGAACGAATATGAGTGAGTCTGTACAAATGAAAATGTTTTTAGTTTCATCAGTGATTATTAATAAATTAGTATTTTATGATGAAAGTGGCAAATCAGAGATGCAGGTTGACTGCTACTATTTTCACCTACAACAATCAGACGGCAATCGACACTGGAAAAGAGAGAAGAGAATAATTATTTTATAAATTGTCAAGGTTTATAAAGGCTCTGATGAATGTGTATAAAATCATCTGATAATGCAAGATGAGAAGAATGCAAAGCAATGTATTCGAGACCTTACAGCATATACTAACAAATAAGTCACAGTAAGATGCAGTTTCATTGTCGAGAATATTATTATTATTATTATTATTATTATTATTATTATTATTATTATTATTATTATGTTCCATTATAATTGTTGTTGTTGTTACAAAATGAGGGATGCCCGATTTCATAAAGGTGTAAAGGCTTATGAGTGCTTATGGTCGCGAGTCCCACGGAGGAGATTGGGAGGAAAAATACAAAAGAGGAGCGACGACAGTGAAGGACGAGAGAGGGACCAGGCCTGGGTTTTATTTTGTGTTTGGTTTTGTTTGTGCGCGGCGCAGTCGAACCGTGAGGGCTGTCGCGCTGTGTTTATTTTTATTTGGTTATTAAAGTTTTATTTGAATGTTCGCCCGGTTTTCCCGCCTCTTCTTCCCGTGATTATGGGAGTTTTTCATATTATTACAAGAATGTCATCATTATTAATTTTTTAATTTTATTGGTACCTGTCCCTTGATTCCTAATACACAACAGATGACGCCGAATTAACCACCTTTTGTTAATTAAACGTTCAGAATACGATTCCATATAGCGGTTAGTAGATATAGCCTAGGTTCAGCACTTTGCGATAATGAATGGACAGCGACTCAAGTAGCACGTAGTAGCCTATTCTCGCGTTCTACCGAGTTCAGTAGCCTACATTTTTGGGAAACGCGCGAGGAATTGGCGGCTAATGTTTTGTAACCTTGCACGCAGAGTAGCGCTTTTAAGAGCTAAGATAGGCTAGGCTACATCGTTATCGGGAAACCCGGCCCAGAACAGATAGCCTAAACAACAGAACATTTTAATGAACAAGATATTGTAGCGTTCTCAGACAAGGACGAGGCGTTTTAATGAACAAGGGGGTGTTTATTTGGGCTGTTGTCGGCCAACAACCCACGCCGTACCCCCCCGACTTCCAAGAGAACCGCACTTGAACCAGCGAGGCACTCTTCTCCCCCCCCCTCTCTTCCGTTTTACCCTTACACACACACAGGGGCGGAGCCTCTTTTCAGATCCAACTCGAACATCCAATAACAGTTCGCAACACAAAAATGAATAAAGTGCAACATAACATTAAGCACATGTTATCTACAACACAACAACATTTTTGAACATGCTACACTATAAATATAATTATAGGCTAAATAAAAAAACATAAAATAGGCCTACAATAAATAGCAATATATTTTTTATACTAAACTAAGTAACAAATTACGACGACAAAAATAAAACACCGAATCAGTTTTGAAGCTTTAAAATACCGGCACAAAAAAAAAAAATGTCCCCATCAGACAAAGGTTTTCGTATAGATGTTTCTGAAAACTTAAGGCTTTTTTATTCAGATAACGAGTTGGATATCATCACACAAATGTCTGCGTATTAAATATTTTGGCGGTTGTCCGAGCTAGCATTCGCAGAAGAAGAAGGCCAGCTTCGGCTCTCATAGACCGTGGTCGTGGCCGGAGTATCTAAGTCTGCTGATTGACGAGGTACAGAGGTTTAAACCATTTTCGTAAATCCATTTTTTTAATTATTTTTTTTTTTTTTTTTTGAAATTTTTAAAATTAGTTGCTAACAACTGTCTATAATATAGACGGACAAACTGGTCTTCAACTTGAAATGGATTTTTGCGCGTGCTGCAAATCAAATGTAACAAGTTTACTCAGCGACCAATAAGCATTCAACCATGACAAGCCTAGTAACGTGCCATGGAACAACCAAAATTATGCATTTTCCCAGTCTTTTTATTTTATTTAAGTTACAGTTTGAAACATTTAATATTAAAATAATAACTAAAAGGGATATTTTTTTGGGCCACGCCATGGCCTGTAGGAGGGGCATCAATGACCGCTAGGGGGGGCACGGCCCTCGAATGCCCCACCACAGCGCCGGCGCTGCTCTTATGTCTCTCGGTGCACGCACAGGCTCAGCGTGTGAGAGGGAGGGAGCTCACGCGCTCGCAGTCAAACCTGTGACAATGCACTACTTAACATACAAATATGAGTATAAAAGATATTATTAAGAATAAATTGTATAATTGATCTCTTTAAAGTAATGTTAACCATGATATCAACGCTGCATTCCAACTGTGAAAGGGAGCAGCTCTGAGAGGATCACGAAAGCCGAAATCGCTTCGCGTGCGCAAAGTGCGCGCTTGGCTTTGAAACCAGCAGCGCAGACAGGCTTGACGAAGGGAAAAAGCCATATTACTCTTAGTTCGTTTTTGACTGACACTTTGCTAAAAGCAATGGTAACGTAACACACAACGTTAAAAACCTTTATAATAGGTTTATAATGAGGAGTATAAATTTTCGGTTCATTTTGAAACTGTGGCGGTCCGCCACACTCTAGTTAATGAATCGGAAACACTGCAGACAACTCTGAAACAAAAGAGCGTCTCTCAAACGGAGCGGAATCGCTCCATTAGCAATGACGTCACACAGATGTAACGGTATTTAACGGTCTTTACGGCTCCGATGAGGACACTGTATATATACAAAAGACGGAAAATTCGTTCTCTGTGTGAGATGTGATACATTTACCGAAAAAGACAGCCCAATTTTTATTACAATTTACCGGGGTTTCATGAGTGAAACGCCTGCTATTTATTTTAGTAGTTATAATCCTCAGAAAAAACGAACTGTATTCCCTCAGACTGTTTATTATAATTACTTATTGTAATTAAATATTACTTACTTTCTTCATAGTTTTAAATGTCATTTACTTTTATTGTCGGCCCATACTTTTAAAAAGTAATTTAACCAAACTGATTAAGTAAAAAGTAATTTACCTCAGGAAAATGCACTGCTGGGGATGTCGCTCAAAGGGGAGTCAGGCTGTGCGCGCGGTGGGGCACCAGACCCCGGGATTATATAAACCGGCTGCCGGTTTCGCGGGCTTGGCACGCGAGTAAGAATTTAAGCATTGAGAGAAAAGTTTATTTATTTTAATTTTTAAAAAGTTGTATGTATTCAATTATATAATGACACACTGCGTTAACTTGGCATTAAAACGTAGAAAATAAAACATTGAGTTTTCAAATAGTGTGGTGTTTGCGGTTTCCTGCTATAGTCAAGGGAATGGTGTTACCAAAAATATAAGTTATATCCTATGGAAGTAAATGTATGCAATACTATAAATCCATAAAATTCCAAACCCATGTGACCTAAAGACATTAAAGCATGTGCAAATTAAGAAAGTTATTCATTAAGCCTTGTGCAATATAGAGAATATTATTCAGAATAATAATAATTATTATTATTGCTTGTTTTTGTGCTATAAAAGGAACATTTTCTAGAATATTTCTTTAAAGAAGGCATTAAAGAAATAATTCTTAAAAAATATAAATAAAAACTAGCATCCAGCATCTCTGATTTTGCCAGATTCATCATAGCATGCTAATTAATAAATAAATAAAAATTTGCATCCTGCATCTCTGATTTGCCAGATTCATCATAACATGCTAATTCATAAATAAAAAGACACTCTCAGTATATAGCTCTTAAAATAACCTTACCATTTGTTTTATTAATGTTTATTAATATTTACAGTGCAATTTATTCTGCTTACAAACTAATTTCACTTGTGACTTTACCATTTGTTTTATTAATGTTTATTAATATTTACAGTGCAATTTATTCTGCTTACCTGACTCAATGCAGACTTTCTGTCCTGATGTTTGGGCTGTGGTCCCCCCCATCATCCACTCTTCGGCAACCGGTCTATTTATAGAGACCACCGTGATCTAATCTATATACAGATCTAGTTAATATAATACATGCTTAAAGTGTGTAAAATAAATTAAATTATATGTAGGTGGTGTGGGAGATTCTAAGAAATCCACATGGTGATAGAGATTCTGAGAAGTCCACGTATTTAAATTAAACCCAAGTGTTGTTAAGAGATTCTGAGAAGTCACATACTTAAAATGTGTTCTATTCATAATGATAAGTTTCATTTCAAAAGTTAAAAATTAATATTTCATGGTAAGGATCTGTCTTATATATATATATATATATATATATATATATATCTATATATATATTAACAGGTTTTCATTTTAATATCAAAAATGTATTTGGTAAACTTTATGGCATATTTCATATGTAATTTCACAGTATTTCTAACTGCGTAGTCAGCTAAGTCTGTTTTGCATATGAAGTTGAATATGAAGTATTGTTCTTTTGTATCAATATTTCTTAGAATTATCAGTATGATACTTTGAATCTAAAAGAGGAAGAAGTCCAAAATCGAGAAATTGACTAGACTATTTTTAAAGGTTAGGTGTTATTAGTGATAGCCAGATGACGATGTATGTCTGGAACAACAGTATAGAGGGGGGGTGGTTGACCTTCTGAGACTCGGTCTGTCTCTCTATCTTTTCAGCTCCACTTCCGCTTCTTTGGCTTCACTCGACAACTCTTAGACTCAGACTTAGAACTCTTACAGGTTTTTATTCAAATTCAGATACCTTGAAATTCAGATACTTTGATACTCTGATACTTTGATATTTTAATATTTTTAATACTTAATATTTTGGTACTTTTGATTCGAACATAATAATTGTTTATGTTTTAATTACAATTGTATTAATGTTTTGATTAATACTGGTTGGGTTCAATCCTTCATAAATGGATTGTTATTAAAAATGTACTAACATTGGATTTACATTTTCAATATTTGAAGGTTGTTATTATTGTCCAGAACTTTATTTCCAAGTTATGATTTGTGGTTTCTGTTTCTCTCATATTCTTTTCAATAATTTTACATATTATTACCCTGACCGTCTGAATTGGGATAAAATTTTGCATCAGTAGTTATCTATTTAAAAATCTGAAAACACAGATTTCCTCATTATTTTTGTGAGAGAAAGCATAACCACACCTTCTAAATTAGGGGCCAGTCAAGCACACAAACACCATGGTCATTTAATAACCACTTTTGGTGCTTTTGGCAGTGTGGGCAGGTGCCACAATACCTGCTGAAAATGAAATCAGCATCTTCAAAAAGCTGGTCAGCAGAAGGAGGCATGAAGTGCTCCAACATTTTCTTGGCTTAAACGGGTGCAGTAGTTGCAGTGGCCTTTGCTTTTCAAAAACCCAATGGACCAACAACCAGCAGAATGACATCTGCCCCTCCAATTTTATATTATATATTAGAAATAAAGTAAAGAAAATCAAAAAAGGAACAAACTTTATTACTCCTAGTTAGACTGTTTCACACACTCAATGTTGGGACGTAACAATGGAATCTACTTGTAGATGTGAGTCCTCAGTGTTCTCTACAAAACAGATTTCAGTAGTGTTTTGAATGCTGTTTGGATGCATAGGTTAACTGAAGTCAAGTTAGTATTCTACTTTGTGATTATTACCTCTACGGTTACTTGTAGCAACAGCGGAGGTGTAAAAGTATTATCAAAACAAAAAGAATGGCGACAGGCCATACTACTAAAAGTCTTATCACAATTGACATGACAAGAGTCCAGTCAAAGGCGATATGACTTCAATCTGTTTAAATCTAAACCTAGCAGCATCTTTTATAACTGGAGTAGATTTGGATTATTTAAGTCCCACACACGATTCACAAAAGGGAGCAGAGAAAATACTTAAATTATTGGTTGTGGATCTCCCTGTCAGATGCTTTAACAGGATGCGTTGTGAACTTGAATAATTGAAGGAGAATAGGAGCGCGATAATTTTGACTATAATTTATATTTTAGTAAATTATTTGAAAGTAGGATTCATATTCTACTATTTTTTTTTTCCCAGGAGTACAGAAAGTGTCACCTGAGCGCCCGACCTCATGACCCTCTACTGTGGCTCAGATGTTTAGCGACTTTTCAGAACACATCTTTTTTGGTCACCACAATACAGGATCCTTCAGTGGGGATTCATCAGTGGATTTACAAACCTATGGAAAAGTTTAGGTTGGGAGTGTGTGTCATACAGCAGAACGACGCATACATCTTGCATCAATTAACCTTCACCCTAAATTGATGCCCCAGATCACCCCCACATCTACCACTTTATTGGTTATACCACAGCTTGATTACATCTGTCTGCTTGTTGTCAATAGCGAACCTATTTGTTTTGTGTATGTAACCAACTACACTTGTACAGGAAAATGTAACAATTTATATTGACATGTTTACATTATCTACATTTGTACATTATAAATGCAAATTTATCAATTTTCACAATTTCTTAATACTAAATATTATTTTATTAATATATATTATCTCTGTTATATTTAGTCAGAGAGTGAAAGTAGCAAGGGTATTTTCAGGGAATAAAAAAAAAAGTCTGTCGCTAGTGTTTACTCTAGAAATACTTTGCTTGTATTAAGGAAACCATAATTACTAATACGTCTACACTGGAAGTGACGGACTGGGACTAAGAATCCCCTGTAGTACAAATAATTCGCTCGTTCTTTCATTGAGGTGTCCAGGCTCTTTCAACAAACCGGGCTCAGCTCTGCATGGTGTAGTGACATGGTTGTTACATTCAAAACCCGAAGTTCTATGGTGATTCATTTGCTTTTTCACAGTGATGTCTCTGCAACATGACAGCATAAACTATAGAATGGGTGAAATATTAAAACCAATTTAGAATAAAGTTTAAATCCTTATTTTTTTCAATGTCTTATTCCCTCTCAGAATATATTTTAAACATGTATCACATTCCTGTGATTCAAAGCTGAATACTTTCTGCATCATTATTCCAGTCTTCAGTGTCACAAGATCTTTCATAAACAATCTTCGTGTAAAAGTTAAAGTGGAATAACAGTAAGTTAGTTTTGCTCTGATGAACCAAATTTATTTGTTATATGTCATGATATGTCCAGCCAATTCCCTCCACTTGTTAAGATTAATCGAAATGAACAAATGTTATCATTTGAGTGTCTCAAGATGTAAATTCCTTACTACATATCGGGTGAATAAAAATAGTAAATAATCAAAGATGAAAAGAATAAACTAAAACTGACTAAGAGAGACCTTTGGGAATGTTTGCAAAAAATAACCTAAAAAATAAACCATGAGGGAACGTTCTCTATAGGTTATTTCTTTTTAGGTTGTTTTAAAATAACCACCCTGCCACGCTTTTTGGAACGTTATTTTATGGCTGCACAAAAAATAACCTAAAAATAACAGCGCTGTTCCTACTATGTGGAGATAGTAGTAAATAAATGTTCAAATCTCAAAAATGCCTGCAGACTTGAAAAACTCATATTTAATATATTTCAAAATCAGCAACAAGAATCTGAGGTGAACTGTTACATGAATGTTTCTGATGACGCCAAAATTGTTCATCTAAAAGATGCAAAGCATTTTAGGTTGATCCAGCTTAGCACGCATGTGCGCACGTCTCGCTAGTCTCAAGTAGCATGTCATGATTGCTGATGGAAACCAGTGATGACTTCCGACCGCCAAACCGCGCTTTAACATTTCTCCCATTCTATAATAATATAAATGAACCGTTTAATCCTTGTAAAGTTTTAGTGGTCAGATTCAGACTCGACGCAGAGCAGAGAGCACAGAGATGAAAGCAAATAAATATTGTCAGCGGCCCATGGCACTTAACGAGCAGTCGTTATTATAGTTCAAAAGGGGCAAACACTCAAAGTTATGTCAGTCCGTCAACGTGACATCACAGTGGACTTTTCATCCACACTGAAATAATTAGTGGATTTTGATTAAAATTTGGACTTGGAATAAGCGAGAGGAATAACGAGGAATAACAGCATGGATAACTCGGAGGATTGTAATG
>NC_056620.1:15545360-15675360 GCF_018340385.1 Cyprinus carpio
GGTCATATGATGCGATTTCAAGCCTGCCCGGCTTTGCTCACTCAAGCCAGCCTCCGCTCACTTTAGGCCGCGACTCACTCTAGGCATCCAGCCTTCACTCACTCAAGGCCACTCAAGGTGTGTGACGCTGTTTTATTGAGAAAGCGAAACAAATTTGTTTGGCCTTCCAAGAGAGGACACTACTAGAAGTCATGTTTATATCACTTTTATAATGAGTTTTAATGTTTATGTCTCGTCGCTCCGGCCAGACAGGGCATCAAAATATGCTAAGGGGCATAACATTTCCATCACACGCTTGAGGTATTTGGCCAATCACAACACACTGGATAGCTGGCCAATAACAGCACACCTCAGTTTTCAGACCGATGAGCCTTGTAAAAATCAATGTGTTTCAGAAGGTGGGGCATAGAGGAGAAACAATAATGTACAGTATATGGAAAATAATGTGTTTTTTTTTTTTATCTTAAACCGCATGAACACATTTCATTACACCAAATACACAAAATAATGTTCTTTTTAGCAGCATCATATGACCCCTTTAATCAAATAAAGATATAAAGAAAATAAATAAAATGCATAAGGAGTGTCACAAAAACGAGCCTATACTTTTCTTTTCCTTTTGTTAATCTGTTAATTATATTATAGCCTATTATTTATTGTGTGATCCTAATTATTTTATTCCTTCAATAGACTTAATTTCTGTTTTTCTCTGTTTTCATGATGCGACGATTAAATCCTCATGGTCTTGTTTACACTGCTATTCGCGCATAAAGCCCTGTATTAAAAAAACAAACAAAAAAAAAACACTAATCTTACTGTTTAACGATCGAGCTTCGGTTTTACGGTCAGGAAAATAATCTAAATGTACAAAATGCTGTCATTCTACAATTCTCCACCGTATTTAGGCTACTATGCTGCGCACAATTTCAGGTAACTCAAAAACTTGCGTACACAAGCTGAGATCAGACGTGAGATTTGATCGTAGCCACCGCTCACGTCCATATTGATAAATTCCAAGTTTTGCGTTGAAACGACTGTACGCCCAATTTTCTGTTGTACGTTCGTTTCATAAATTAGGCCCAATGACGGGATTAATGATGTTATTTAGGTAGTATTGGCTTGTCACAGTACCATTCACAAGGTGTAGGGCAGTTCTGTATTGCTGATAAATTCTTTATCTCCCTTTGGCCGGTTGTTTTTCTGTAAAGAACAAATTTGCGTGCGTTATATTAGATTATTACTGTTGCCTATATCTAGCCTACATTCTGTAGGTCTACCTATTGGTTCAGGTCAGTTTTTTATTATTATTATTTTTTTTAATAATATTTTAATAGGCCTAAGTGGTGTATGCTAATATCTTCTGTACTCTGTAGTTCTGTATTTAGGCGTATATACAGCTGTGTGTTATTTTAGGTCTACAGTTTAACCAGTGCCGGCGCTGTGGTGGGGCATTCGAGGGCCGTGCCCCCCCTAGCGGTCATTGATGCCCCTCCTACAGGCCATGGCGTGGCCCAAAAAAAAAAATCCCTTTTAGTTATTATTTTAATATTAAATGTTCAAACTGTAACTTAAAGTAAATAAAATAAAAAGAATGGGGAAAATGCATAATTTTGGTTGCTCATGGCACGTTACTAGGCTTCGTCATGGTGAATGCTTATTGGTCGCCGAGTAAATCTTGTTACATTTGATTTGCAGCGCGCGCGCGCAAAATCCATTTCAAGTTGAAGAACAGTTTGTCCGTCTATATTATAGACAGTTGTTAGCAGCTAATTATAAAAAAAAAAAAAAAAACACAGGTGAATTGTTGATGAATGTTTGTGGGTTTCTAACTGCATTTGTGTTTTTATACTTGGCTGTCTGTAAAGATATACGGCCTTATGTCATTTCTGCTTGGTGCGTGCATAAACTGTTTGGAGGTGTGTAACCCAGGTGTAAAACCAAGTATTAGCATAAAGTAATAGCAGAAAATACATTTATTTTGTCCTTTATTTATTTTGTTTAGAAAATGAGTCCTTTACAGTATTTAAAGTCCTTGAAACCCTAAGAAAAAACGGTGTTTAAAGAAATTATTTTATTTGTTGAAGCACACTTTGTATTTTCTGTATTTTATTTTTTTCCATTTCCTGTATTTTCTTTTCTTTTATCTATTTCTCAAGTTCTACAGTAATTTGCATTCTACGCAAATCAAAAACTACAAAATCAGTTAAACCTTATACCCTGTGTGAGTGGCTCATTATTGTTGTGACATCCTTATTCTCTGCAGTCGAATTTTAGTCTTCTGTTGGTCCATACGCAGACATTTGTGTGATGATGTCCAACTCGTTTTATTAAGAAAAAAAGCCTTAAGTTTTCAGAAACATCTATACGAAAACACTTTGTCTGATGGGGACATTTTTTTTGCCGGTTTTTCAAAGCTTCAAACTGATTCAGTGTTTTATTTTTGTCGTCGTAATTTGTAAATTATTTAAGTATAAAAAATATATAGCTATTCATTGTAGGCCAATTTTATGTTTTTTATTTAGCCTATATTATATTTATATTATTATTTTCTGTCCTGTTCTGTTGTTTAGGCTACCGGTTCTGGGCCGGGTTTCCCTCGATGTAGCCTAGCCTATTTTAGCTCTTAAAAGCGCTCTCTACGTGCAAGGTTATAAACGTTAGCCGCAATTCCTCGCGCGTTTCCCAAAAAATGTAACGCGAGAATGAGTCGCTGTCCATTCGCTGACGTGCTGAACTAGGCTATACTAACCTTATATTGAATCGTATTCTGAACGTTTAACCTAACAATCGTCATCTGTTGTGTATTAGGAATCAAGACAGGTATAAAAAAAAAAAAAAAAAAAATTATATAATGACATTCTATATAGATAGATCATTGGAGCTAACATTATAGGGTAGAATGTCATTCTATATAGATCATTGGAACCGTATCCGGTCGGCAAAACAGCAAATTTTCAGCGCTGTCTTCTGTTCCTCTTTTAGATAAAACCCAAAGTCTAAAGGCCCGTTCACACCAAGGACGATAACTATAAAGATAACGATAAAGATATAGTTCTAAAAATCGTTTTCAGTATTAAAGAACAGCAGCGTCCACACCACAACTATAACGATAAAGACAAAGAAAAACGATATCGTTGGAATCACTTTCAAAACGATTTTTTCCAGCTGATGAACGATAAAAAAATTGACAGCCAATCAGAATCCATCCTGTTGTAACACGCTCGAGAATTTAAAGCGCCAGACGAGCGTGCGCTTAGAATAAAACAGAAGATATCGTTCGCTGGTGTGGACGCTAATATCGTTATCTTTATAGTCATCGTTCTTTGTGTGAACGGGCCTTAAATCTTTCATTGTCATTCTATATAGATCTTTCAGATTTAGGTCTGGATTTCCATGCTACTATGATGTTGCCAATGCGTCAAAAAAATATTTATCAAACGACAGTGCCCCCCCGCCGATGATCCAATGCCCCTCCAGTAGATCTGCTCTGACGCCGACTCTGAGTTTAACTGAGATCAATGAACGAATAAATTCATGGCAGCTAATTCTGAACAAGAGAACCAATACTTAATTTGTGGCCCTAATTTAGACTAAACAAAAATATGAATTCTTAATTCATGGCCATAATGTAGTCCTAGCATAAAAGAGAACTAGCTTATTCTAAATTCGTGGCAATGATTTTGTCTGCATTTCATGCTCGGGGCTCTGTACAACCGAATATAACCTTAGCCTACCTGTTTATTCATTTATTATGGTATGTAACTAGCTCACCTTTTGCTGCACCATTGCGTAGCACATCCTTGTGCTTTCTGGCAATATGCCGCTTCAGATTCCAATATGAATCTTTACTAACTTTAACAGTCTCCCCACACTCCATCTCAGTTTCTTCTCCCTGCTCAATCTTAACTTTGATTTTTACTTTACATTTATGTATAAGTCCTCCAACTTCTACAAAAAAATAACCAAACTCCATAACTATTCTCGATCTCTACAGATTCTCGATCTCGAACAAGCAAATCACCAAAGGGCATTCTGGGTTGAGCAAGCGGCGCTGAGCATATCGAGCGAGTGGAGCGGAATCTTCCCAAAGGCGCTCTGTGCTCTTAAAGTGCATATTCCAGGTTAGAGACCCCAGTGAGTCAATGTACAGAAAAAAATTGAAGGAACTAGATTTTCTTTAAACTATACTTTAAAATATGCTTTTAAGGCTTCTGGAGTCGTTTTTGTGAGAAAATTTGACTTCCACATCTGAAAACTGCCAAAACTGGAAGTGACATAATGGGAGGGAGAGCGGTCCATAGGAAAACAATGGATCGCAATGACAGTTCGGACGCTGAGGAAATTTTAAGTGTTTATTTACACTTATGACGGACCACAGATACAATTATGAGCCTGCTATATGGCCAACAAAGCAGGGACAGGTCAGGATTAGACAGAACAACAGTCAGAGGAGACAAATTGAGTTGTGTGAGGAGAACAAGGCAGGTGTCTTGGCGAGAGACCAGTGTTAGCTTACAAATATACACACGTTAGCTAACGATATGTAATCAGGCATTAGCAAAGCTAGTATTGGTCGTCTATGAGTATTGATACTTACCGCTAACAGAAAATAATAAGCGTGATCAGGCGTGTAACACTCTTTAATATCCGACTCTAACATTACGTGATATACAGTAGGTAGACATCCAAAACGTCACTTCTACCGCCGCTCGTACCGCCGCCGCGGCGTCTGCAAAGTGCATTTGCAGCTTTTGATCGCTGAGTGGCGCTTTAATCACAAGTTTTCAAACAAGAGCATCAAAGCACATTTTCGCAAAATAGACGTCAGTTTTGCCTCTCTGATGTGTTACATTTGACGGCTGCAGTCAGGGAAAATGAAAGAAAAACACTATAGTTAAAAATATTTAATATTCACAAGATGAAAGTTTGGTAATTATAAAGTTATGTGCATTTCTTAGAACGAATTCAAGCAGGATAAATGTCAAGCCTGTGCCTGAGCCTGTGCTTATATTTTCTCTAAGCTACACAGTATTACACCATATTTTAGATTTGACACATTTAATAGGTGTGCAGTATTATTTATATAATATGAATTATGTGTTATATTATTCAAAAGAAATTTTGGTTTACTTTGCATCAGAGCATTAAAAGTGGTAGCCTATTTTAGTGAGCTAGGCTACATTTATATGCAAAATGTCAATATTCTCATATATTAGGCCTATATTTTAATTTATATTTTAAAATTCCTTTAATAAAACAACATGCATTTTTTGTTACTCGTTAACTGTCCTTTATTTTGACAGACAACTTCTTGGGAAAATATATTTGTCTGTAAGAAATTGTTGCTTGTTTTATAAATTATTTTCTTTTAGTAAAACGTGAGGCACTGTATAATTTCGTTCCCATTATTTAGGCCTGATTAAAACAAGAAATCGAATAAATTAAACCTGCACGATTTAGCTAAATCATTGAAATTCTAAAGAATGGACGGATTAATAAAACGTCCTCACGATTAAACTCAAGTTCTCTCATTATAATCACCAAACTGCAAATGATGTAAAAAAAAAAAAGAGCTTCATTAATAGACAACTTCAGTGATTTTAAAGGGAGCCGCCGTTACTTGCTTACATAGAATTTAAGTTAAAAAAAAAAAAAAAAAAATTGCAGCCGCATTTAAATGCAGGTGTGTAAAATGTCTGCGTGCAAGATTTGCGCGGCGCGAGTGATGCTGAGTGCATGCGCAGCATTTATTCTTATTTGTTTATCTTCACTACAAATCTTGTTTGGTTTTATTTTGGATAATTGCATGTAAAAAATAATTTACGTTGTAATGCATATGCAAAATGTGAATAACTATTCATATTTAAGTGCTTGTGCGAAAATTATTAATGCGCATGCAGGACAGGGAGGCGCCCTCTAGATCACTTGAATTTTTTCCTGATAATGAATTAACTTAAAATTGTGGTGTCTCACATACATGAGAAATATATCTACAGAAAGCTTGAAATGTCTTTTAAACGAATCAATTCAGAACGAAAGCATTGTGTAATCTCTGAAGGCGCGTTCATGTGGAGAGAGGCAGCACTGTGAATTTCATCTTGCAGCCGACAAGAAAACATTTGTTTATTAATAAATAATTAAAACGTCTCCTTTTTTTTTACAATTATTGGGCTACTTCTGCCTGTGCTTTGGGGCAAACTTAATGCATGTGCTTGAGCGCGAAATATATATTAAGGCTCATTATGGATTATATATGTAAATATAATATAATCCTGCGATTAGTTGAATAATGACAAATGAACGACTAGTAACTAGAAAAATCTTACATGGGAGGCAGATCTATTAAATAGCCTCTAGACATCTCTGTTAAAGTTTTTAAAGCATTTTATACGCGTTTGCATAAATTCTTCTTTCAGAACGGTCTGGAGAGATGCCTTAACACTGATTTTTCCTCTGAAACACAAAAACGAAAATTGAAATAAAATTGATTTTTTTTTTTGAGAATGGCCAACCCTTCTCTGCAGATATTGTTGCTTCTGGTTTGTGCATTGTAAATAGGCTAAAAAAAATAAATAAATAAAAAATAATAATAATAATAATAATAATGTCTCCAAAAAGTTTTTTTGTCATGTCTGTAACGCATGTATTCCCAAATCTAAAAAAGCCTATAAAACATCATAGACGGATCATATTGATGTCTGGACTGGTCTGATGTCGTTTGTGAATTTATTTATTTATTTTATTGAGTTAAGGCAACTTCCTCTGAAGTTATAATAACTAATAAACTATATTGCTATACATTAGTCAACATTTGAAGTGGATCAAAACCTTTCTTCAAAGTTGCCCTAAAACCAAAATGACCAGTCCTATCTAAACCTGTTCTGCAAGTTTGATACCCTCATAAGACACTGTCCATATGAAAGACCAAGAGATTCACACCTTTATCTCGACCCCCACAAGCTATACATAATTACCCCAACCCCCTCCAGCTGAACTGAATTCGGTCTGTTTTTTGGCTGTGAGGAACGGTGTGTTCTCATGTTGAAACATGCCTGCACTCACAGCAGCCTTACTCTTTTTATTCAGTATTTTCCCGCAGCCCATATTATTGTTTTCACAAGACCATAATAATAACAAATTATCAATTGATAATTAATCATTATTTAACGAAAATCATTGTTATTTGTGAACGTAGCGTTTGCGGAAGGCTTTAAGACCAAGCGGGGGTCCTCCATCAGCTGCTCCCGCTTCACAGCGCGCGTGACTCGCGCTAACTGCGCCCAGCTTCAAAGTCCGCAAATTTTGATTTAACTAAATCAGTTTGAGCGAATACAACTTACTGATCATGAGCCCAACATTTAGCAAACAGAAAAAACATTCAGTCTACCTGAAGGAAGATGTGTTTCATTGTAAGTTAATGCTGTTAATTAAATAGAGAGTTAAAGAGAGAGAGAGAGAGAGAGAGAGAGAGAGAGAGAAATAAAAAAAAACTGTGTTGGCTATTCCTAAACTTGGAGCTCATTATTGAAGTACAAATCCAAACACCAGAAGCAAACTCTGTGTTCTTTCATTGAAAAGTATGCATTTTGTTTATTCACAGGCTATATGGTTGAAATAATATTTTAGTTCAAAACTTTAAGTGCCATTGTTTAAAAAAAATGCTTTATTGGCTAACGCAGCGGTTCTCAACCCGCGGCCCGCCACGAATTCAAATGCAGCCAACCATGCTGAACACAATTAAAAAAGTAACTTTCAGTTTTACAATTCATTTTAGTTTTTACATTAATTTAAAAATGTACTAAAAAATATAAGCTATAGCCTAATGTTTATATGTAAAATTATTTTGTTTTTCATATATTATTTTCAGACATGAGCAGACCTACGTTCCGCATTTTATGAACACATACAAGCGCGCAATTTGGCAGAATTCAGTTCAAATAGTCATCAACAGCCATTAGTTCGGTAAAATTGAGCATCAGAATTGACAAATGTGTTTTTAAGGGAGTAAAAAGAAGTGTGGAAATGCCAGCAAATGAACACATACAAACAAGAATAGTCACAGTATCAGCAGTGAAGGAGAGTTCTGGATTTTCGGTTTGCGCCGTAACTCACTTGAAGAAGTTCAAGCAAATAGAAACAACCATACTACGCAGCAATCATCCTTAATTGCAGAAATGTGGCAAAACATCTCTGGAGAGAACCTCATATATTAAATTCGAAAGTGCTTTCCATATTTTGATCAACATAGGCTACATTTGTGAACGCACATTTTTCGGCAATGTCGCGCGTCAAGTCATGCTCCCGTGCGCGTCTTACAGACTGCAACTTACAATCGCAACTTCATTGTGCTGTTACTCCTTTCGAGCCGAATTTCACAAAATTGGTCAGCTCCCGACAGCATCAGGTGTTTTTTATTTATGGGGAGTAGAATTATTAATTTATTTCAATGAATGTAATCGATTAAATATCATAATATTTAGGCTATAATATTATAAATCAGGTTGGTTTGTATTGATAACGTAATATGTAAAATGATATGCGTGCAGCCGCGAGACTTGCACTTGCACCATAGTGCGCGGCCCGTTGGAAAAAAAAGGTTGAGAACCACTGGGCTAACGTTTCATAGCCCTTCAGTTGTTATGCTTTTAAAATCCCATAACATTTGTAATTTCACAGTATTTTCACCTCCTAAATCACTAACCTTTAACGTCACAATTCTATAATGGTCAAATTTACTCAGGCCGATGCAGAGTCGGCGTCAGAGCAGATCTACTGGAGGGGCATTGGATCATCGGCGGGGGGGCACTGTCGTTTGATAAATATTTTTTGACGCATTGGCAACATCATAGTAGCATGGAAATCCAGACCTAAATCTGAAAGATCTATATAGAATGACAATGAACGATTTAGACTTGGGTTTTTATCTAAAAGAGGAACAGAAGACAGCGCTGAAATTTGCTGTTTTGCCGACCGGATACGGCAAGAGTCAGTTAGCTCCAATGATCTATACAGAATGACATTCTACCCTAGAATGTTAGCTCCAATGATCTATCTATATAGAATTGTGACGAGTGGGGCGGGCCGAGAGCCGTGGGGCACGGGAGCGAGGCCGGTGGAGTGATTGGGAAATGAGCGACACCTGCTCCACTCACCGGTCTCGAGTCCCCACTGAGGAGATTGGGAGGATACAAAAGAGGAGCGACGACAGTGAAGGACGAGAGAGGACCAGGCCTGTGTTTTATTTTGTGTTTGGTTTTTGTTTGTGCGCGGCAGTCGACCGTGAGGGGCTGTCGCGTGGTTTTATCTTTTAGTGGTTTATTAAAGTTTTATTTGAATGTTCGCCGGTTCCCGCCTCCTTCTTCCCGTGATTATGGAGTTTTTATATTATTACAAGAATGTCATTATATAATTTTTTAATTTTATTTTTACCTGTCTTGATTCCTAATACACAACAGGAGATGACGATTGTTAATTAAAACGTTCAGAATACGATTCCATATAAGGTTAGTATAACCTAGTTCAGCACTTTGCGAATGGACACGCGACTCAAGTAGCACGTAGTAGCCTATTCCTCATCTCGCTCTTCTTCTACGAGTTCAGTAGCCTACATTTTTGGGGAAACGCGCGAGGAATTGCGGCTAATGTTTAAAACCTTGCACGCAGCGAGCGCTTTTAAGAGCTAAGATAGGCTAGGCTACATCGTTATCGGGAAAACCCGGCCCAGAACAGATAGCCTAAAACAACAGAACAGGACAGAAAATAATAATATTGTAGCGTTCTCAGACAAGGACGAGGCGTTTTTAATGAACAAGGGGTGTTTATTTGGGCTGTTGTCGGCCACAACCCACGCCGTACACACCCCGACTTCCAAGAGAACCGCACTTGAACCAGCGAGGCACTCTTCTCCCCCTCCTCTCTTCCGTTTTACCCTTACACACACACAGGGGCGGAGCCTCTTTTCAGATCCAACTCGAACATCCAATAACAGTTCGCAACACAAAAATGAATAAAGTGCAACATTAACATTAAGCACATTGTTATCTACAACACAACAACATTTTGAACCATGCTACACTATAAATATAATATAGGCTAAATAAAAAACATATAAAATAGGCCTACAATAAATAGCAATATATTTTTTTATACTTAAATAATTAACAAATTACGACGACAAAAATAAAACACCGAATCAGTTTGAAGCTTTAAAATACCGGCAAAAAAAAAAAATGTCCCCAATCAGACAAAGTTTTTTCGTATAGATGTTTCTGAAAACTTAAGGCTTTTTTCTTCAGATAACGAGTTGGATATCATCACACAAATGTCTGCGTATTAAATATTTTGGCGGTTGTCCGGAGCTAGCATTCGCAGAAGAAGGGCCCAGCTCGGCTCTCATAGACCGTGGTCGTGGCCGGAGTATCTAAGTCTGCTGATTGACGAGGCTGCAGAGGTTTAAACCATTTTCGTAAATCCATTTTTTTTAATTTTTTTTTTTTTTTTTTTTGAAATTTTTAAAATTAGCTGCTAAAAACTGTCTATAATATAGACGGACAAACTGTTCTTCAAACTTTAAATGGATTTTGCGCGTGCTGCAAATCAAATGTAACAAGTTTACTCAGCGACCAATAAGCATTCACCATGACGAAGCCTAGTAACGTGCCATGAACAACCAAAATTATGCATTTTCCCCAGTCTTTTTATTTTATTTAAGTTACAGTTTGAACATTTAATATTAAAATAAAACTAAAAGGGATATTTTTTTTGGGCCACGCCATGGCCTGTAGGAGGGGCATCAATGACCGCTAGGGGGGGCACGGCCCTCGAATGCCCCACCACAGCGCCGGCGCTGGGCCGATGGCACCTTTAATTACATTATGTTTTTTTTTTTTTTTTTTTTTTTAGAATAATTGTAGCTTACATAAATAGGTGAAGCAAAACAAATATGAATAATATTTGGATCGTCCCTTATTTTTTTCCTTATTTTCTTAAAGAATAAACACTTATTTTCTACAAGAATAAACATGATAACATATTATTAATTCATAGAAATAATTTAAGCAATTAAAACCTGATAACATATTATTAATTCATAGAAATAATTTAAGACCTTAATTTAAAAACTTGAACTTCAATACTATTAAACTGACTTTAAAATCTCAAGGAGTTTATAAGTTAAAAAGGGTAAAATGTCACAGTGCATATTAAATACCCTAAATTAACTTGTGTTAACAATATAATTAGAACTAACAATATAATTCGATTTTTTTTTTTAAATGAACAATTCCTGTATAAAATGGGACAGCAACCTTTATATCAAACATTTTTAAATCGTCCACAGCTGAGCAACGCGCGAGGCAGGTTGAGCGTGAATGTGCTGCACAAAGTCATTTTCAGATGCAATGAAAATTAAAAAAAAAAAATTAAAAACCCTGGATAGCCTAGATTAGGCCCAGACTCTGTTCCTAATAATTATAATTACCCCACAGTAACAAATTTTAACCGATTAATCACCTATTTTCGTTTGCTGCATGTTATTTTATTTATTTATTTATTTATTTATTTTTTAAAACAGGCTAAAAAATAAATTAAGTTTTTTAAAGGAAAAAAATATATAAGTATATATATAAGAATATATAAGTCATGTATAAGTTGCATTTTATTACATTCAGAAATAATAACGGCTGGCCTAATAATGTTATAATGTGCCAACAGGATATTTTTAGTTCTCTTCACTTAACAACAAATCCTTTAAATTTAACAAAATTATCAGAACAGAACAATAATTACAAATATATAATTCTAATGGATAAATAAAATTGCAGTATAAAATAATATAGGCTTAGCTATAAACAAACAAAAAAAAAAAATGAATAATAATATAAAGCGAACCACAAGGTAAGGTTTGGGCTCTCATTCCGGAGAAATCCAAACGTTTTCATATTCGTGATGTTGCCTATTTCAAGCTTAACTATTATTCATTAGGAAAAATAGGCTTTGTAGTTCACGCGTGTTTTTCAGTATCGACGGGGAAAAAAAAATTAAAAATCATAATTAACAAAAATATGCCAAAGTGGACCGCTGCTCGCGCCGAATGGCACGGTGAACGGCTACTGTTTCCAATGAATGTGCGCGAGGCACCAGCGCGATCAAACAGCTGAAACAGAAAAATACAAAATTTTTGGTCACACAGTAAAGGCATAATTCAAAAATGCAAAGTGTTAGCAGTTTGAAAAATCAAGAATAATAACAGAATGAATCATAATTATTGCTAAATGCTGGACCGTTCTCCTTTCTATCTGCAAATGGAACCTGAAGGATTTTTTTTTTTTTTTAAACCAGAAATGAACCGAAATGAAAACATTTAGCTTTTTATCCGTATATATAGGCCTTATATTTAATGACTGTTTAATAACAATAGCAAGCATAAGATCCTTTGTGTAAAGGACTTCTTTTAATTTTTAATGAGTAGACTGTAGCCTAAGACTATCCTACATTTTAAAAATTAACTCACTGTACATTTTTAAATGGTTTTTTTAAAAGATGGTACAATGTTATATCATAATGTTATTGTTGTTTTACCTCCTCCTTTTATCTCAATTTTACAATTACATTCAGTTCGCAATCCGTCCCTTTGCGCCCACCTGGTGGTAGTTTCGCGAAGGATTTTAACACTTGACTGACTTGAAGTTAACGCCGCGGCCCTGCGGCGGCGGTACGCGCGGCGGTATTACTCATTTTGGTTGTCTACCATCTGTAGCAGTTTCTCATCACCGCAGGAGAGAGATAAACACGTTTTTGTTTCATTATGTGTGGGAAATGTGAGGCCATGGTCTCAGCTGAGTAAAGCCAGTGCTGCAGGGAGTTAGATGCATACTGGGTCTTAGTGGAGAATATGACCCCAACACTTGCTGTGCTGCGTCTGACTCTGCAGCCAGGCTTTGAGGCTTGCTATCTGAACCCATATGTGCTACAGACAGCCTATATATGCACTTCAGACAGGGGCATGGACCGCTCCAGGCCAGCAGACACATGTATGTTTAGGGCAGAGATTATTTATTATTCTGAGCTAAATACTTGTATGTATAAAACGACTTGTGGGGAAGTCGTTTGTGGGAAAGTCATGGCCTAATGGTTAAAGAGTTCGACTCCTAACCCTAAGGTTGTGGGTATGAGTCTCGGACAGGTAATACCACGACTGAGGTGCCCTTGAGCAACGCACCGAACCCCCAACTGCTCCCTGGGCGCCGCAGCATAAATGGCTGCCCACTGCTCCGTGTGTTCACAGTGTGTGTGCACTTTGGATGGGTTAAATGCAGAGCACAAATTCTGAGTATGGTCACCATACTTGGCTGTATGTCACGTCACTTATAAATACATTGTA
Source organism: Cyprinus carpio (assembly GCF_018340385.1). Taxonomy (NCBI): domain Eukaryota; kingdom Metazoa; phylum Chordata; class Actinopteri; order Cypriniformes; family Cyprinidae; genus Cyprinus; species Cyprinus carpio. The sequence continues at coordinate 15,558,742 of NC_056620.1, forward strand.
AATTAGAATAGTAGATTTGAATATTAAAAACATCTGAATAATTTTTTTTTTTTTTTTTTTCAGTTACAAGCTGTTTATATTTGGATCACAACTATCTGGAAGTCACACTTTTTTGATGCTATTGGTATAAGACATTTTGAAAGCATACAGGCAAGTTGTCAGCTGGGCCTATGGCATTCTGAGCAGGCATATCAGGAAGGCCTTACCTGCATGTGTTGGGTCAGCCATTAGACAGTTTCCAAAGAAAGGAGGACTTTATAAAGGTTTTGTATGGCCCCATTTTGGTGACAATCAAAAATAAACAAATAATCACAATCACAAATTGTCGTACTGCATAAAAACTTGTTTATGAAGTTTACTAGAGATAAATATCAAGCAGATCTAAATTTATGGTTAATTCAGTTCAGTTTTATTTATACAGCACTAAATCAACAAATATTATTTCTTAGCACTGTTAATACCTGTCTTAAAACAACATTGCAACTGTTAATAATAATTACATATTAGGGCTGTGTATCACCAGCAAAGATACGATACAGAGGCCACGATACGATACGTATCACAATATAGGACTGCACTGAATTTTACCTCAGTAGAATTTAGTAAAACAGCTGTTTATGAAACACTGCATAATTTAGGGCCAGTGCTAACTATAAGCAGTTGACCTCTGCAATATCATGGGCCTCCATAACTGTACCACAGTACAATATAGGTAATAGCATATGTTTAATGTTTACATTGGGCACTCCCCACCAGGTAAAACATTCTGATTGTTTGCATTTTGTTTTTAAGCCCATAAATAAAAATTTACTTATTCTAATAAATTTATATTGTAATGTACTCATATTAATATATATATATATATATATATATATATAAAAATCATCTTAACATTGATGGTAGGTTATCATTGCACAAATGAATGCACTCTCTACTTTTTAAAAATAAAATAAAAAGAAGAGTTCTAAACTAATGTGCTGTCTTCTGTATCTTACGCACACACACACTCAGTCACTCACACAGATCACGCCTCTCTCCTTTCTTTCTCTTTCTCTCGTGTAAATAAACACTTGATGAATTACAATGTTCTGAGAATAGAATAGTGAAGTGGAGATCGCTAAACTGTAAGCTAACAGGTGTTTATAGTGGAAAGAGAGCATGTGCACAGGGTTGCCAGGTTGACAAAGTTAAGTAACACACTTAACAGATATTTCTGTATTGCACAATGTTTCGGGGATAACATCTCTTTATATAAGGCAACCCCGGTTTTGTTCCTTTGCGGCCAGATTAAACCTTGTTGTAGCCTATATATTAAGCTCTATTCATTATTTTTTAGAAACCTTGCACTTTTCTACTCAATTTTAAATGGTGTTCTTGTATTCAAATTAAGCACTGTCCACTGCTGTACACGTGCCACAATATCGATACAGGGCCAGCTGTATCGATATTCGTATTGTCAAATCTCTGTGACGATACATCCTTATGCATGTAAAAATCATCGAAAAAAAAAAACATAAACATATACACAAAAACAAATATCTAAAAATATATTTGTGTGTGTGTGTGTGTGTGTGTGTAGATGTACCAAACATATACTACCGAAAGAAATATATGCCATCTGACCCATTTAAAAACATTTAACAATCTTTCAGTCTAGGTATCACACTAATATGTTGTCAACATGTGTTAAATCATGAATGCTGTGCTAGATACACAACAACAGCCTTATCTTGTTGATCCTCTGGAGGGATCTGGAAAGAGAAACAGGTGTACTGGAAGACAGTGCTGTGTTCTCGTGGAGCCTGTGGTGACCTGCAGTATTCCTCTCTCAGAGACTCCATGAGGCCTGATGCATATGCTGGGAGAAGCAAGCACAAGTTTAGATCACATTCACTGCTGACCATGCTTTTCCACTTGGCCTCCATTACATCTGCATCTCCATTAGGACCGGAAGCTGCAGTCCAGAAGAGGTGGTTAATAACAGCTGACCTTCACTACTTCAGATCTCACACTACCTCATTATTTGCAATGTCTTAAAAGCCTTATAAACACACCACATGACAAAAAATAATAATAATAATAATACCAATTAGCTGTGCAAACAATGTTACTAAGCTGTGACAAGACTTGATGGTTATAATAGCAAACTGAGGTTAACCTACCAGCTATGCCTTCTCATATGGTAACGCTTTTACACAGTATAACGTTATTGCTAATGCTTACAAGCTAGCTGCGGTGATTTACAACCACCTATACACATCTCGTTGTGTCTTATTATTTAAATAATTATGTTCACTGATTTAGTAGGTAGCAAATGTTTAAAAACAAGACTTACGGTTCACAGTTGATGTTTTTGCAGAGCAGCATCTCTGACGCATCCGTGAGCATCATGTATCCCGCCGGCGGCCGAGCCACATGCGGACCTGGACCCGATGAAGGTGCTGTGTGCATCAGTTCTGAGTCTCACTCGCTTCTTGCTTCAGTATCCCATGTTGAGTTGCATCATATCGCCATAATCCTCCTGTGTAAAGTGATCGCTAAGTTACACACCACCTCATTTCTCGAAGCAGATGCATTAGTGAAGTCCTATCTCTTCACCCGCACCCAGGCCCTGAAAATACCGTCATATTTCCTGTTAGGAAACCTGTGGACTCGATGTCCTGACAGGCTGGAGTTAATGCAACCTCCACAAAAACAATAATTTACTATGGTGATGATAAATTGAAATAAAAATAACTACCGAAAACACACTGAGTCACACCCTCAAAGCAGAGTGATGCACATGACTCCCTCACATGACATAATATGACGCAAGAAGAAAAAAGCGTTTTTTGAGACCTGTCAAGGAAACAGTCACAAATCCTGCATTAACGGTTCGTATGGTATTTTCATACAAGGTTGTATATTAATTTGAAAAATAATAATATTAATAATAATTAACCTGCAATATGCACTTTAAGGAAATATTACCACTCCGCTCACATGCTCTCTCCGTGATGTTCTTCTCCCCTTATTCTGGGTCTGAATAAAATATCAGATCATCAGATCATCATCACATCCCCTGCGTGATCTACGCCCATGTGTTGCTGTGGATTGATTTTCCCCCATGGGTTAAAGGGGTCATGACATGGATTTTTACAATTATTTTAATATGTTCCTTGATGTTTATTTAATGATGCAAGCATGAAATATCAGACATAGCCCAGGTCATATGTGGAAATAAATAAATAAAATAAAATTAACTTTTTCATAAAAGCATTAAACTTGGAACACTTCTATAGTTTGTGGCTCTGAACATTGTGGTAGCCATGGCAACCATTTTACTTTCAGCCATTACTATATTATGTATTTTGTGTCATATTTCCTGAACCAAACAAGATAACAGAAAAGGTGATGTCTATCCCTATGCACTGATGGTCACAATGATACCACATAAAACAACATAAACCATTCAGTTGAACAGTTAATGGTGAAATCAGCAATGTGAGAAGAAAATCACAGTATCTGAGTATCACAGTTTCACAGCATTTACAATGGTCCATATTATGGCTATTATTTTTTTTCTTTCTTTGATAATTAACTAATATTCTTATTCAACAATGCAATAAAAGATTGTTTTCAAGAATACAATCAAATATTTCAGTGATATTAAAAAAAATCATCCTGACGTATGAAAGATCGATGTTGCATTATTTGTCTACCAGATAATACCTGAATGACGAGATGAATCTAGTGTCTTAATATCCTGTCAAAGCGAAGGATATTTAGTGAAAATAGTTTGCAGTGTTTTACAAATAACTGATACATATGCATAACACACAAATGTCTTTATTGGCAAGTCGCGATGGCTGGCGTTGTTCATTGGTCAGGCATCGACCAATAAAATGTCTTCATTCGCACCAAAGCCCCGCCCCCGGCTCTGCGCTCTCACATCTGCGTATACAAGTACACAAGTGAGTTTTGCAACAGAAATACTGCAAAAGGAGTAGCAAAAGTCAGAGCGCTAGGATTTGTAACTTGTACTGCCAGATCTGAGAGGCTGTAAGTGCCGACTTGACGTTGTGCAGCCAAACTAAAGTAAAGTGCAAAAGTAAATATGTCGTAAACATTTGTGGATGTCATTTTCTTTGTGTGAATGTCATTTTACACATTTGTAACTACTAATCTACAACTTCCAATTCAAAACACGGGTGTTTTGATCATTGTCTGTGTGTGCAAATGGAAAGATTCAGCTTTTCACATCAGAGCTGTGAGTGTAAATTTCAACTTACAAATATGAATGTTAATATGACAAGTTCTCACATTCAGATTTTCAACCTCTCGAGTTTAGCTACTGATTTACCTCCATACTTGTTCCACTGTCACCGCATTATCCTCCGAGTCACTGAGGAGGTGCTGGCCATTCACCAAGAGATTGACCTCCCAAAGACCCCAGAAAACATGGAGGCAGGACTGGGCTCAAACTGATGTTGTTTTTCTGATGTTAAACCTAAGCTGTTGTAAATAGTTGTAATATATATATATATATATATATATATATATATATATATATATATATATATATATATATACAGGACAAAAAAAAAATAACAAAGTATATTTTGTGAAAAAATTATAAGCTACATTAAAGAAATTAACAATGTACATAATTCTCTTTTATTTACACATGTGAATATGCAAATCAAAAATACAATATGTACAGAAAGTACTCATGCTCATTTACAAATAATTTAAACTACAAAAAGGAATAATGTATACAACTTATTTCATTTTTAACTTGCATCATAAAAATAAACTACAGAAATTAGGTTGTTTCAGAGAATGTCACATTTAAAAAAAAATATAGAAAAATTGTAATGTATTTTTTCCACTGCTTTCTCTTGGCTGATAAATAATGTATTTGTTAAGCATTCTCTCAAGAAGAAAAAAAAACAGTCCTTCCATTCTCTCCTGTGCTCTTTGTCTCCTCTGTCGCTCTCCTGTGCTCTTCTCTCCTCTGTGTCTCTCTGGAGTTTGATGTCCTCTCTGAGCAGCTACACCAGCTTCCACTCACTCCCTCACCTGTCCCAGGACACTTGCAACCCTAAGGCAGAGCAAATAAACCATGCCTGTTAATGTTGTAGAATTTTCCTTGTTCAAAATAAATTGCTAGAGAGGTTTTGAAGCCAGTTTACTGATCACACAACAAAGTCGCGTTACCGTTTGCCAAAGGTAACTTCCAAATATCTTTTCTACACAGATATATAGATATATGCCTGGAGCTGGTTACAGAATTCCATATACTGTATGCATTGTTGTATTTTTAGACAGGTGCTTTTTACCATATGTAGCTGTCATGTATGTTTTTCTAGGTCCTAAACAGATTCTTTCCATATATGCAGGGTCTTCAAGCTTTAAAATAGCTCACTCTGTTCTTTCACTGCAACCTTTAACACACAGTTACTACACACAGGTTTTTAAATAATAATAGTAGAATAGTGTCTTCTTATCTATAGGCATAATTGTATGCATAATATTGAATTAAGATCACTGAAACTCTTCTACATTAACAACAACAGCACAATAAATTTCACCAAAAAATAACTCTATAAACTTGCTTACTTTGTATTTTTTAAGTCTTTTCCCAGCAGGCTCATTTTCTTAGAATAGTACTAAAACGAGAAAATGGAAACACTTATGAAAAATATAAAGACAGGTTTGCATTGCAATCTTTAAATTAGAAAATACGACACAGCATACAAAAAAACTTAAGGGCTAAAGTTAAACATTTGGAGACATATCTTGCATGACAGCACTACAAACACAACAAAAGGAAAGACTATTGCCTTATATAGTGGTTGTCTTATTGTTTGTGGGCTTTGTGTTAAAAAAAAAAAACCCTGGCTTTTAACACTTTCGCTAGGTATATGAGTAAATGAAAACACAATACTTACATTTCAATGTGAATTCCCCCACAGAACTCTCACCTGCCCTGTTCTTTGAATAGAAACACCGTCATCATCTGCGCACAAGTGATTCTGGGATATGGTACATCTCAGATATACACTTAATTTTCCAGGGAAATGGAGGGCGCATTTGACGTCTCTTTCGAAATACATCGGCCTTCGTCGCACGGCGGTGACACAATCGGCCTTGGAATGCGGTTTTCGGAGGGCGCATTCTGACTTTGGGACAGCTTATATCGTGACGCTGTGACGCAATCGCACGTCACATCTGCACTTCAGTTTGGGACAGCCTTCGTTCGCACTTCAAATGCGCCCTCCGGAGTCCATGCACTTAAGTTTGGGAAACAGCTTAGATTTCCATGCTCCACTTTACTGATTACACTCTCTCACCTGCAAGCAATGACACACACTATATAACACCCTCTCAGATCTTTCTCATCGCCGAGTATTGTTTGCGTTTACCGATCCTTGGCCAATAGCACATTACAGAGCCATTACTTGTTTTCACAGTTTAGTCTTGTTTATTGCCTGAGTAATTCGTGTCTTGATCCTAGCCTGTGTATCTCGTTTCTGTGTGTTCTCTGCCTGCCCTGAAGTTTATAGCACATCTTTTTTTACCCCTCTCATCTTGCCCTTTATGGAAACTGTTTACCCCTCGCCTGGGCCATAGCCTGTGTTTCGGATTAACACTTTGGATTACCCTGTTTAGACTTTGTTCACCGGAGATTGACCACACCCATTCACTGGACTGCTCTTGTATCTTGCCCTCAATATACCTGTTTGCCACTGTCTGATCCCCGCCTGTTTTGACCACAATAAAAGCCTTGCATATGGATCTGTACCTCTCTCGTTTGACTCATCACAGAATACTCGGCCACCAAAGGATCCAGCAGCTTTTCACGTGGACAGGTATGGACACTGCAAAATTGTTATTAGCCCTAAAGCAGGACACACTTCCACTTGAAGGCTATATTCAAGAGTATCTGGTCATTGCTTGTTATTCTGATTTGCCAGACTGTGTATTGATAGACTCTGTGATGGAGCAAATGAACCTTTAAAGTCACATTTAATCCGTGAGGGTCCCTGTTTTTCTCTAAGCTATTTATTTTTTATTTTTTTGGATTTTGCTCTGCTGTGTGTCGGCTCTGTGTTCACGGTGGGTGTCACGGAGGAGCATGACACAGAGGCTGCGTCCGAAATGGCATACTCAACGAGTAGGTACTTAATTTCAATAAGTACTTAATGAGCGCTAAAAGAGTAGGTACTCTACAGCCAACTCTCATTGAGTATGATGCGATCTGCCATGTTTATGTTATCATGTGACCTATGACGTTATTACAAGTGCAACAACTTCAAAGATATGACTGACTGCCACAGGTTTAATATCTACTATCGGTAAATATTTTGATGTTGATGAAATTTGCTCATTTTGTGGTCTTGTTGAAGAAACACCTGGCCTTTTATTGTAATTGTAGTATAACCAATACATTTTGTGTTGACTTAAGTTTTTATATTTTTAACCCTACTAAAAAGACCCACAGTTTAATTATTAAAGGTATTATTTTTATTACGAAAACCCAAAATCGTTATCTCGTGAATATTTTATTAATTTCTTTATTTTATGTGTAAAATTATTAATCTACACACAAAGCTGGCTTAAATCTCCTGTTTTCCTATTTTTCGTTGAATTTCTCTCGTTTCATCCCTGAGGCTTATAAATAACAAAAACAACAACAACAAAAACAAATGTAATTTTTAATGCATTTTTAATGCATTTTTTATGGTTATATGACTATTGATTATTTAAAGATATTTAATCCTTTTTTTCCTGTGTATATAATCTCATATTATGATGTATGCTAACCCAGTAGTTATGTTTTCTGTTTCTTGTCATTATGATTGTTCATTGTTAAAGATACTACCATCTTTCCCTGAGCTTGTAGGTAATTCTAAGTTCTGCAGTAATAATAATAAAAATAAGAACGACAGGTGAACACCTCATAGCATCAGTAACTCCACTACCCTACTTAATACGGTTTTCCTCAGTGTTTGCAATATTTGAAATATCTCAATAAAGGAGACGTCGATCAGCTGCTGGAAGATCTCGCCTTTGGAAAAGTCTGTTGATTTTACACTAAAAAATGTAAGTATTACTACTTAGAAATTAAGATTACCTCAGAAAGCATTTCTAGCCCACCCCAACACTTATGAAACAATAACAATGATAAATGGTGACCAATAATTATATGATTTTTGTAAAACAAACAAATTGTAATTTGTTTTTTTCATATTCCATTGCTATGCATGACTTCACACTAGACAAATGCAGCCAAGGTGAATACATCTAAATTTTCAGTCAAGTAATGAGTGAATGCATGTGTTAATGAAACCATTAGGCTATATTTTATTTACTGACAACAACAGGAGACATGAATAAATGAGTGAAAGAATAAATAAAAGTAACCATCACAATAAATAAATACGTCAACAACAGGTGAAATAGAGCTTTATTCTAACATTGTTCTGTTTTTGAAAATGTACAGTCGTGGCCAAAAGTTTTGAGAATTACATAAATATTAGTTTTCAAAAAGTTTGCTGCTAAACTGCTTTTAGATCTTTGTTTCAGTTGTTTCTGTGATGTACTGAAATATAATTACAAGCACTTCATACGTTTCAAAGGCTTTTATCGACAATTACATGACATTTATGCAAAGAGTCAGTATTTGCAGTGTTGGCCCTTCTTTTTCAGGACCTCTGCAATTCAACTGGGCATGCTCTCAATCAACTTCTGGGCCAAGTCCTGACTGATAGCAACTCATTCTTTCATAATAACTTCTTGGAGTTTGTCAGAATTAGTGGGTTTTTGTTTGTCCACCCGCCTCTTGAGGATTGACCACAAGTTCTCAATGGGATTAAGATCTGGGGAGTTTCCAGGCCATGGACCCAAAATTTCAACATTCTGGTCGCCGAGCCACTTAGTTATCACTTTTGCATTATGGCACGGTGCTCCATCGTGCTGGAAAATGCATTGTTCTTCACCAAACTGTTGTTGGATTGTTGGAAGAAGTTGCTGTTGGAGGGTGCTTTGGTACCATTCTTTATTCATGGCTGTGATTTTGGGCAGAATTGTGAGTGAGCCCACTCCCTTGGATGAGAAGCAACCCCACACATGAATGGTGTCAGGATGCTTTACTGTTGGCATGACACAGGACTGATTTTAGCGCTCACCTTTTCTTCTCCAGACAAGCCTTTTTCCAGATGCCCCAAACAATCGGAAAGGGACTTCATCGGAGAATATGACTTTGCCCCAGTCCTCAGCAGTCCATTCACTATACTTTTCTGCAGAAGATCAATCTGTCCCTGATGTTTTTTTTTTTGGAGAGAAGTGGCTTCTTTGCTGCCCTTCTTGACACCAGGCCATCTTCCAAAAGTCTTCGCCTCACTGTGCGTGCAGATGCGCTCACACCTGCCTGCTGCCATTCCTGAGCAACCTCTGCACTGGTGACATTCCAATCCCGCAGCTGAATCCTCTTTAGGAGACGATCCTGGCGCTTACTGGACTTTCTTGGATGCCCTGAAGCCTTCTTTACAAGAATTGAACCTCTTTCCTTGAAGTTCTTGATGAACCTATAAATTGTTGATTTAGGTGCAATCTTAGTAGCCACAATATCCTTGCCTGTGAAGCCATTTTTATGCAACACAATGATGGCTGCACGCGTTTCTTTGCAGGTCACCATGGTTAACAATGGAAGAACAATGATTTCAAGCATCACCCTCCTTTTAACACGTCAAGTCTGCCATTCTAACCCAATCAGCCTGACATAATGATCTCCAGCCTTGTGCTCATCAACATTCTCACCTGAGTTAACAAGATGATTACTGAAATTATCTCAGCAGGTCCTTTAATGACAGCAATGAAATGCAGTGGAAAGGTTTTTTTGGGGATTAAGTTAATTTTCATGGCAAAGAAGGACTATGCAATTCATCTGATCACTCTTCATAACACTCTGGAGTATATGCAAATTGCTATTATAAAAACTTAAGTAGCAACTTTTCCAATTTCCAATATTTATGTAATTCCCAAAACTTTTGGCCACGACTGTACAGGTGGTGAACCCACATCCACCAATCACGTCCCTCATTGCTGCAGTCAGACTGAATCTGATCATGGATGGGAAAGAGACATCAAGGCTGTCCTTGCCCTAGTGCACAGAGAGGATGAGGAAGACCATGATAACGCCCCTGAACCACACAACCCTAAACAAGATCAGGAGAACACATGTGGAACAATCTGACTGCTGCTGTGTCTGCTCCAAACATCTGTGTTCTGCTCTCCACGAGCACGACTACCTGTAAAATATTTAAACAGAGTAAAATGCTTTATATCTCATGTTGTCAGCATTCTATTTATTGCTAAATTTAATTTAATATTTTTTCAATCGCATGCTATTTTTTGATAAAGCTTTATTACTTTTGTGGTATAGTAAAATGGACTGGTAAGCAGAAGGTTGCTGGATCAATCTCCGCAGCTGTCACAACCGGTGTCTTTACTCCTGGTTGCTGCAGAGGAATTGGGGTCCCTGTAATAAGAGCACTGTAAGTCACTTAAGATAAAAGTGTCTGACAAATGAATAAATGTAAATGTGATTTTTGTAAATGCTTTTTTGTGTCTTGGGCACAAATGCTCAACAAAGCTGCTTATTTCTTAAAGTTTTTTTTCTTGAAGGTACTACTATAATATTAATGCATGCATATATTTCATACAGTTTCTGTTTGGGGCTTTAAAGGGTTAGTTCATCTGAACATAAATTCAGTCATTATTTACTTGCCTCCATTCTGTTCAATCTTTGTGTGTGTGTTGTTGTTGTTTCTGAACACAAAAGGTGATTTTGGTCAAGTTTCTCCTGCTAGTGTTCATAGATTATCAGTCAATGGAGCCTGATTTTCAAATTCTTCATGATCTTGGATCTTGTTCGGAGGGAGTGACGAAGAGCTGCTAGATGACAGCATGTCTCTAGCCACTTCAGATGCTGAGGAGCTGTCGGGCTCGCCAGACCCCACCCCCTCGACGCCGTCCGAGCCCAGCCACACGAAGCTCGGGGTGGACGCCGAACTCATCTGCATTCTCTCCAGGGCAGTGGATAAGCTGGGTCTGGAATGGTCTCCAGAGAGCCTTCCCGTTCTTCCCAGAAGTCCATGACAAGCTAACTAAGTCGTGGCATGCCCCCTACTCAGCGCGCCTGCATACTTCATCTTCCTCTGCCCTCAACTCGCTTGACGGCGCCGAAGAAAAGGGGTATGAACGACTGCTGCCGCTGGATGAGTCTGTGCAGACTAGTTCCCAAGAAGGATGGCGGGCTGTGCCCCATCCTCGATCTAAGACGTCTGAACCGAAAGCCCTGCAGAATGATCATCTTGGTATCATATATCAAGTATGATTGCATTGGTCGTTCCCCCCTAACGTAACCTCGGTTCCCTGAGTCGTCGCTTCAGTTGAAGTAACCTGATGCCTGTGGCGAAGCAGCCGCTTATATAACCAGAGGCCCCGTCCATTCTGGCGGGCTTTGGCGGGCTTCGCTGCCATAGGTTCATGCAGCACTGCTGCCGAGCCATTGGTTCGTTTCTATACACTGCACGAACCGATGGACGTGCAATTTCACTGCGTGATTGAATAAGGCTTCAGTTCAGGAGAAAAAAAAGGGGGTTTTTCCCATAGCATCTTCGACGCAGTACTCGTTCCCGTATTTCAGGGAACCGAGGTTCTACCAGAAAGACTCAGGAGGTAGAGATAAGACTGAAGTATTTATTTACAACAACACAAAAAATATAATTTTGGCGTAGGCCCCATCCGTAGCATGGATCTGAAGTAGATACCAGCTAATCCTGCCGAAGACGAAGGCAGGGCGGAGCCTACCCCCCGCATGGACAGGGCCAACCTGGTGGTGGTGGGGAGGATGGAGGGAAATGACAGCGGCGGTATCTGCAAACACAAATAGGATGTGAGTAGTGCGCTTTTATATCCATCGTGTTGAAAGCCGATTGGCTAGACCTTAATTGTAATGTGACGTGACATTTAGTCTTCCTAGTAGAACTTACGCTTACGCTTCCATTTCTACCAGAAAGACTCAGGAGGTAGAGATAAGACTGAAGTATTTATTTACAACAACACAAAAAATATAATTTTGGCGTAGGCCCCATCCGTAGCATGGATCTGAAGTTTGTAGATACCAGCTAATCCTGCCGAAGATGAAGGCAGGGCGGAGCCTACCCCAAAAGAAAGAAGAATAATGTAATACGCACCAGATGAAGTATTTCTTAGAAGATCCTGGAACATGAACGAAAGAGATAAATTGAGATAATTAGCCAGACATAAGAATACAACATCAGATTATAGCTAAAGTATTAGCTTATATGGCAATGAAGATAGACCACAGAGCCTTTGAGAGAGGCCACGATAGGCCGGACAGTGAGAGAGAGAGGCAGGCCACGATAGGCCGGACAGTGAGAGAGAGAGGCAGGCCACGATAGGCCGGACAGTGAGGCAGAGAGGCAGGCCACGATAGGCCGGACAGTGAGGCAGAGAGGCAGGCCACGATAGGCCGGACAGTGAGGCAGAGAGGCAGGCCACGATAGGCCAGACAGTGAGGCAGAGAGGCAGGCCACGATAGGCCACAGAAAAGGCCCCGGGGCCACAGTGGTTAACGGCCCCGGCGGGCCACAAAAAGAAAGCCACGAAGGCCGCAAAGAAAAGGCCTAGCTAGCCCGCAGAGGAGGATGTCCAAATTGACCATAGTGAGAAAGCCAAGAGGCCGTATGAAGTGAAATGCAGTATGCACAGAGAGGAAGGCCATGTAATTAGACCACGGTGGGAACACCACGAGATGGGTAACAGAGGGGAAGGCCACGAAAGACGGGCCACAAAAAGAAAGGACAAGTTAAGCCACAGTTATCAGAGGTTGTTGGGGGTAATATGAAGAGGAATTGTAGTACCACCACCATTATTGGCATATAGATTACCTTGAGGACAGCTTGATATACCTTAAGATGTTTAGTATTTCAGGTCTAATGTGGAATTCCAATGCGGAGGATGACCATCTTCCCAGTAGCTTCATATCTGATGTTTGTACTCCGAGTTCAACAGCATTAGTGACCAGTGTATAGAAGCGGTGACAGACCGCAGCTTCTAAACGTGACTACATTGAGCTGAACCAGCCTCAGAGACAAAGGCCCCGATAGGCCGTGAAAGAACGCTACAAGAGGCCGTAGAGAGTATAGCTGCTAAGGCCATGACGGAAGCCTGCGAGAGGCTGTGGAAGAGTAAATGTAATGAATAGGTGTAACACCACCACCACCAGTATTTGCTTAATTTACCTTAAACACACGCATTACATTACGTTGATAGGCAATGTACTTTTCTTTAAGCTATGTGATGTGAAAGCCTTGTGTGTAAATGACAACGATAGACCATTGTGTGTGAAAAACCATGATAAACTGGACATGGGGAGCATGTGAGAAGTAGTCACCGCCAGTAGTTTGCTAAGAGTATTATACTGTACCTTGAGCATTACGTGAAATAAAGTCTGATCTTGACGGACATCCGATGAGGAGGATCATGAACATAGCAGCCTGAAGGCAAATTACAGGATTTCTTAACCACCTCACTGAGTAAGAAAGGTGATTAGGTTAATTGATAAGAGGTAGAATTAGGGTTCTAGCAGACATAAGAGCATATACACAGATACAATTCTTTAGACTAGACTCCTGCGCACTCTTGATAAAACTCCATCTAACTGCCAGAAACTGCAGAGCAACCTATCCTCCCCCACCAAAAGAAATAGAAAATGAGCCAGATCAGCATGACCATAAAAAGAGATACTCAATTTAAGCAAAGTCGTTGTGACATGTGAAGGCCACAATAGGCCAAACTTCATAACTGTAATGGACACCGTCCCTGATGACCATCATAGCAGAGTTATGCAAAGTGCCTCAGCAGTCTGTGTAAGGTGAAGGCAGCAACAGCCGGGTAAGACCAAACAAGCCTCGATTATAACTTAAAGTCTGTGTGAAATCAAAATTGACTTTACTAGCACACATGGTTAGTATTGATGTAAATGATCTGTGCAAGTTAATCCGCTGAAAAAGAAAAATAAATAATCTTCTTTGTAATCCTTAATCAAAATCTGAACATTTACTTCCGCTGTGGAATGGCATTCCTTTTCTAATGACGTCAGTTTGACGGCATGGGCAGAATATCTTTAAACACACCCCTCCAGCCATTAGTTTGCGATAAGTGAAAAACAGACTAGTAGTGCAAACAAAAACCATGCCCTCTATTCAATATTCCGTTTCAGCTGGAAATACGTCACCACACTGAATAAAGTCAGCAGCGACCTCCAGTTCACGTGGACTTTAAAGATGAGCCGACTCTTACCTAGAACTCAAATGAAAGATGACCATATACATCAGCTTGATAGAGCCTGCTTCATAATAGCACCAGTCCAGAGAGTGACCTGTGTAAAGATGAGGTGAGAGCCAAAGTTCTCTGCATCTGCAGCCATGGAATTCCCACGAAGCTTGATGACTCCATATAACCATGGGAACCCGACAAGTGACCCCCATTCCTATACGAGGCATTCAGAATTATTGTAGATAGATGCAGATGAAACAATGACTGAATCAACAAAGACAAAAGCATATGATTAAGACTTAAAGGTGTGCAAAACATAGCCCATTTTTCAGAAGGAATAATGCGAGCAACAATCTCTATCTGTAGGCTATAAAGATTGTAAGCCTTTAATAACAAGCCTTAAAATGCCTTATTACGAAAGAGTTGTTCCAAACAGTGACTGTATTAGTTTGATTAACATCTTGATCATGCAGCGCTAGTTTGCTAGATAAACCATCACGCAACACCAAACGCTTTATCTTAAACATTTGAGCAAATAACCTTGCAGAGAATAAAATGTATGCCCAAACGCATAAAACAAAAATGATACTTATAAGGTGTAGGCTGATGAAAGCGAGATGCCGAAAGAGACTTCATGCGTGCAGGTTCACGTGAGCGTACAGATGAAATATTTTGTTGATAGAGACACAAGCAGCGCCGACACGACAGCTCGGAATTAAAGCACCGGCGTTGCCATGTCCTCGATTTTTCTGAGGACTTGGGATATTGTAACACTGTTGCTGCGGGTTGCTTTACATGTCCGCGAGCTGAAGCGACCCCAATAATGTGATAGTTAGCGCCTGGAATGTTAATTTTTTTTTTTTTTTTTTTTTTTTCGTCAGGGAACCCTTCTCGAAACGCGATTGGGATAGTTTTGAGTAGCAATTGGCGGTTTTGAAAACCTGGCAACACTGGAAAGCACTCGGAACTCCGCCAATGTTTCACTTCCTCTGCCGAAAAAACTCCGAAGCCTGTGTATCATCCAACACTACTAACGACCAAAAACATTCACGACACCAGAGCAAAGCCAACTATCTAATGTGCATCTTGAGAGGAATGTCAAACTCGCAATAGCTTGCAGGAGACGAACTTAACTGCAAGTAACCCAGTGAAAATCAGGCAATAGCCTAACGACAGTTTGCGCAAAAATGACAGCGGCGGTATCTGTAAACACAAATAGGAATGTGATTAGTGCGCTTTTATATCCATCGTGTTGAAAGCCGATTGGCTAGTCCTTAATTGTAATGTGACGTGACATTTAGTCTTCCTAGTAGAACTTACGCTTACGCTTCCATTTACGTTAGTAAACCGAGTATGTTTCATTGCCTGATGTTGTATGAACAGAAACCAGCAGAACAAACTTGACCAAAAATCACATCCTCGGTGTCTTTTGGTCTTTCTCTAGATGTTCTCACTGGCTCTGGACTCACTGAGGATGAAGAGACCACAGCAACAATCTGAAGTTACAAAATGATCTTACTTTATATTTTGGTTTGGTTTTCCTTTTTTTCACAAATGCCGCCGTCACCTGCTCCACCACAAAAGCTCTGCATCAAATGTACAGCAATCAAGAATCAGAAAAGTGCTGTAATAACTGTTTGAAATTACAATAATTAAAATAACCTACAATTTAAGATTTAAAAGAGGTTTTATTGATGACTGTAGTGTACTCACTGAGAGTCTTTTATGGCAGCATTCCTTCATCACCAGATAAACACACATGTGTCTCATGTGTCCCTGTAAGATCCAGACAAGAGTCAGTCACCTCTGTGATTTATCTGCTCAATACTGCATTTACATGTTGAGGTAGATGCTGATGTGTTAACTCACTTTTTATCCAACACAAATGTTCCTCAATTTATCAACAATACTAATGGTCAAATGAAACAGATAACTTATGTTTACTTACTCCATGTAGATTTGTTTATTTACATTATTTACATGCATCTAAAGCAGTTATGACATCAGTGAATTTTACATAATAGCACACACATACATCTCTCAACTCAGATGTCTGTTCATGTTGTGATGTGCTCATCTGCAATTCTCTTAGAACATTTTCCTGTCTCATATTAAATAAACCATATACATCTTAAAGACGATTTAATTCACTATACATAAAACGTGTTTTTTGTTTTACAGAACAGAAAAAAAAATGCAAATTACTGTTATGTTAATGGCTAGCGTCTTTACACCTTAACAAATCAACAGCTCAACAAACATTATCTCAACAAACATGAACCTAACACACCTTAACAATACTCACCTTTATAATACTCAAATTTTGTTAAACACCCTCATTGCTGCTGTCCTTTGTGTCCGATGATGACGTATTCTATCGCGTGGCATCCTGGGATTGAAAAGTATCCATCGACGAACACTCAGATTCTAGGCTGAAGCAGTATGACATCCGGGGATTTCTCGCCTACTGTTTTATGAATACTGCGGTTTTCGAATGTATTTCTTTTTCTTCAAAATACTCTATTTCACTACTATATAGTAGGTAAGTAGGCATATTAGAATGCAAATTAAGTATATGTACGTCCGAATCTCCACACAAGAATTAGTGCAATTCTCGCCTACTCTTTTATGAACACGGAGGATTCAAACATACTCATTCACTCGTCTACTGCTTTTTGCATACTATATAGTAGGGAAACATTCCATTTCGGACGCAGCCAGAGTCTGCTCGTGTAATGGTTGCCACACCAGGACGTGCTCACAAAATGGTGTCGACAACAAAGCCATGTCATGCTACTGCTGTCTTTCCTGAGTCAAGTCAAGCCACGGCAGTCTTTCCTGAGTCAAGTCAAGCCACGGCTGATTTTCCTGATTCAATTCAAGTCACCATTGATCATCATGAATCAAGTAAATTCACAGTTGATCTTCATGAGTCTAATCAAGTCACAGTTGATCTTCCTGAGTCCAGTCAAGTCACAGTTGATCTTCATGAGTCAAGTCAAGTCACAGTTGATCTTCATGAGTCAAGTCAAGTCACAGCTGCTCGTCATGAGTCCAGTCAAGTCACAGTTGATCTTCCAGAGTCTCGTCACGTCTCAGCTGATCTGCCAGAGGCTCGTCACGTCTCAGCTGGTCTTACAGTCACGGTCTCAGCTGGTCTGTTCTCAGCTTGTGTACGCAAGTTTTTTGAGTTACTTGAACTTGTGCGCAGCATAGTAAATACGATGGAGAATTGTAGAATGACAGCATTTTGTACATTTAGATTATTTTCCTGACCAACAACCGAAGCTCATTAGTCAATCGTTAAACAGTAAGATTAGTATGTTTTTTTTATTTAGATTTATATGTGCGAATAGCAGTGTAAACAAGACCATGAGGATTCAATCGTCGAATCATGAAAACAGAGAAAAACAACAGAAATTAAGTCTATAAAAGAAATAAAATAAATAGGATCACACAAAAATAAATAATAGGCTATAATATAATTAACAGATTAACAAGGGGGAAAAAAAGTATAGGCTACGCTCATTTTTGTGACACTCCTTATGCATTTTATTTATTTTCTTTATATCTTTATTTGATTAAAGGGGTCATATGATGCTGCTAAAAGAAACATTATTTTGTGTATTTGGTGTAATGAAATATGTTTATGTGGTTGAAAGCTTTTTAAAAACACATTATTTTCTATATACTGTACATTATTGTTTCTCCTCTACGCCCGACCTTCTGAAAAGCGTTGATTTTTACAAGGCTCATCGGTCTGAAAAGCGAGGTGTGCTGTGATTGGCCAGCTATCCAGTGCGTTTTGATTGGCCGAATACCTCAAGCGTGTGATGGAAATGTTATGCCCCTTACCATATTGTGATGCCCTGTCAGGCCGGTCAAGTTAAGTGACAGTTGATTGTCATGGGTCAAGTCAAGTCACAGCTGATCTTCATGAGTCAAGTCAAGTCACGGTTAATCATCATGAGTCAAGTCAAGTCACAGCTGCCCGTCATGAGTCCAGTCACATCTCAACTGATCTTCCAGAGTCTTGTCACGTCTCAGTTGATCTGCCAGAGCCTCGTCACTTCTCAGCTGATCTTCCAGAGCCTCAAGTCATGTCTCAGCTGATCTCCCAGAGCCTCGCCACATCTCAGCTGATCTTCTAGAGCAGGGTTGGCGAATGTCAGTCCTGGAGAGCCGCAGCCCTGCAGAGTATTGCTTCAGCCCTAATCAAACACACACCTGAACAAGCTAATCAAGGTCTGAACAGTTACTAGGAAGCTACAGGCAGGTGAGTTTTAATTAGGGTTGAAGGTTGATCATCATGAGTCAAGTCAAGTCACAGCTGCCCGTCATGAGTCCAGTCACATCTCAACAGATCTTCCAGAGTCTTGTCACGTCTCAGTTTATCTGCCAGAGTCTCGCCATGACTCCAGAGTCTCATCACGTCATAGCTAATCTTCCACAGTCACATCACATCTCAGCTGATCTTCCAGAGTCACGTCATAGATTTCTTTGGCTCTCAAAGAAGGCCATTTTCTCTCCCTCTCCTGCCCCTTACCTTCCCTGCTTTGCTCCTCTCATCTCATCTATCTATTGTCTTATACTTGAGAGACTGCTCTCCAAACTAAAAAATCTAAAAATCATGGATTTGATCAACTGGTCTCTCAACGCAATTGACACCATCTTCTCGACGAGAAGCTTGGGTTCGGGGACAGAAAAACTGACGCTGCCCTGCCGGAACATTCGCAGCTGGCTACACGATGGACGCGTGGGAGAGGTGGGACGGGTCGTGTGTCTGGTGGCTACGATTCTTTGTTGCTTCCTGTGGAGGACATTGAAGATCTCTACGTATTCGAAACAATGATAACAGGTCTTATGCTGATTGGATTAGGCATTGCCCTGGTTTATCTAGGAATTCAGAAAATGGTCATAGCTGTCCAAAGCCTCACAAGGCTGCCCATCATGGGACTATTAACCGTAATATGGATAACATCACGGAGAAGCTCACAGCTTTGCAAAGGCAAATGGATCGATTCGGAGACCAGAATGGACTAAGAGAGTAGTCGTGTAAATTGGAATGCGGCTACTCACCCCAAGACCAAAACAATCCCAATCTTATCTGCTTTCAGCTCCCCTCAACCAGCACTGGCCTCAGCCAAGGCAGCTGTTGGAACAACAACTCCCCTGGAAGAGCACTGCAGTGAGACGCTCTTGCGTTCCTCCCCCCACTTCCACAGACCCCTGCTGATTGTTGACTCTGTCTGGACCTGGTATCAGGCTGTCTCCATGCCAACTTGCTGTGTATCGCTATGACAATCCTGCGGACTGAGGTACCTAGATTTGATGCCAGGAGTAGCGACTCTCCAGGCCTACACATACAAGAACTTTTACATACATACACACATACGCACATATATAAAGATATGCATTCACCCCCCCACCCCCCATCCCTCGTCTTCGCTGCATTGTACCGCCAGTCTGACAAGCAGGTCTCTGACCAGCGCCGAGAAAATGCTGCAGGAACGGATGGCTGCTTGCCTGTGCTGGGTTACCTCCACCCCCCACTCCACTACCCTGTTGCACACTTCATGTGTTTTTCATGCTGTACTGATTATGTGCTTATGTTGCTGAGGTGTTTTTTACTGTTCCCACACTGTACTCCCCACAGGGGCATAGTCTGGGAGTTGTTTTTTTCTTCTCACCCTCCTCATGTTATTCGTCTGTATTTCTTCCTCAATCCCCTGTCTTCCTGTCCTGTCTACCCCTCTGTCATATTTATGTATGACAGGTTGATGGCTAATTTTGCTGGTACCTGGCCCAGTGACAATAAAGGGCTACTACTACTACTACTGGGGGAAGTCCGTAGCCTAATGGTTAGAGGAGTATGACTCCTAACCCTAAGGTTGTGAGTTTGAATCTGAATCTCGGGCTGGCAATACCACAACTGAGGTGCCCTTGAGCAAGGCACCGAACCCCCAACTGCTCCCCGGGCACCGCAGCATGAATGGCTGCCCACTGCTCCATGGGTGTGTGTTCACGGTGTGTGTGTTTCACTGCTGTGTGTGTGCACTTTGATGGGTTAAATGCAGAGCGAAACAAATTCTGAATATGGGGTCACCATACTTGGCTGTATGTCACGTCACTTTCACTTTCACTTTCCACTTATCACTACTCATTGTCTCAGCTGTACGTTAAGAGTCACATCAATCACTTCTTACATATTCGTCCAGAGTCATGTCACATCCACCGCTGATATCCAGAGTAACTAATGGAATACCAGATTAGTCTCAAATATAATTCACGAAAAAACACGATTCACACATGCATCGACAATTTTCACATGCATGAAACCTCAGTCACGGTACACAAAAAAAAAAAATTCAACGAGTGCGTGAAAAAAAATAGATATTCACAAAAAAGCAATTCAGCAGCGCAAAAATAAAATTATATTACATAAAATACATTTCACAAATGCAGAAACACATTCGTAGATATACAACTGTGCACAAAACACCTGTGATCAGTTTAAAATGTATTAGTGTCTGGAATGTACAAATCGTCTTTAATACGGATCCACTCGGATTTGTGTGTGTGTGTTTTTTAAAACTTGCCCTGGCAGAGCTCTCTTCCCCGTGGTCTGTTGTACTCTTTAGCAATCAGATGCGCGCTTACCATTCAACCAATTCATTTCAAAACGTTAGGGGAACGTACTGTATAAAAACAAAGACATTAAGGTATGGAAAATCAAGCCCTTGTGCATTATAGGGAATAATATTTAATGAATATTTTTCAGGAGGTTTAATACCTTTATCTCGAACGCCATCAGAGTTTAATGAATTTAAGTATGTACAGTATATTAAACATTAAAATATGGATTCATTATTGTATATAAAACAGTAAAGGCATAATTTGAAAATCAAAGCCTTGTACATCATAGGAAAAAAATCTGAATATTTTACAGTAAAAAAAAAAAAAAACATAGATAGGTTAACATGAATGTGGTTAATGAGCAACATCCTAATTACGGTAACAGTTTTTGTCGACATGTGAAGTAAATGTCAGTAAATCAGTAAATTTATATTTCTAGTTCTCAAGAAAGTTAATGTTATTTTTTTTCCCCCTTCTAAGCACTTCCAAGAACTTCTTGATTGTCGTTTATGGATTCTTCATGAAATTCGGGTTTGTTGGCTTGGATGGACCAAGTGTCGGTTTCACTGGAAAAACTCTGATGGTGTCTGATGAATGGCACAGAGGATTGGCCATAGATGTGCCTTGCTGCTTTTCAAAAAGGGTAATTAATCTTTATTAAATGATGTTACAGTCCCTGTAAGACTTTTCATTTGGCAGCTGTCTTTAAAACAATTTTTGGACCGCTATTTCATGCAAGTTAAGCTCCTGTCTCTTTTAATAGGTAAATAGCAAAGTCTCCAAAAGCTGTTCACCAAGCTTATGAATGAATTTCATATTTAAAAATACCAGTGAAATATGTTGTTTCAACAACTGTCTCATAGTGTTAAAGTTTATTTTTCAGGTTAGATCAGGCAATGCACATGTGCAGTTCCAAGGCACTATACATTATGCACTTAATACACCATGTACTTATGCACTATGCACATAAATGGTCTAATGTTTGAACTTAATAAGGTTATTTTGTCATTCAGCATTGGAGTCTGAAAGCCCCACACCTTCCACTACCTAATTAAAGCTGAGGCAGTTGAGTACACTTTCTTCCATTCATAATTATATGAGTGTACCATATTTGCATATCTGAAGTCTTTGATGATATCTCCTGTTTCAGCTCGGAATGTCTATCTATCGAATTGTTTATATATATATATATATATATATATATATATATATATATATATATATATATATTTCTTTTTATTTTATTATTATTTTTCTTTTTCTTTTTTTTTTCTTTTTTCTAGGTTGTGGCCTGAATTTTTTTTGTGTGTGTGTGTTTTGTGTGTGTGTGTGTTTGTTTCTGGCTGTTGACCGGGGGTGGTCACTGATTGCCATGATAACAATAGCTGGTAAGTAAACATCAACTAAATTGTCTGGAAAAAAACCTTTACTTAAACATAGAAGCATACATTTTGTAGGAGTGTTAATTGATTCATCGTGATGCGGACGTGGATGATTCTGCATCAATGCAGTAATAGACCATAATCAATTATTGCCTACGACAGCGCTTCCACTCGCTGTTATTTTAGTCTATTTTAGTCTGTTATTTTACTTTAGATATGCCTTCATTTCTGCTGTTTAGAATGCAGTACGTATTCGATGCACAAAACTCACGCACTGACAGACATTCACATGTGCTTTGTGTTTGTTTGTCCTGAAGCTCGCGGCTGTAGTTAAATGCACTTGCATCTACTTTTATGATACAAAATTAATGTAAACGGTCAGTTATGTTTTCAGAACAGGACAAAGCATCTGATATGTGGAAATGGATCTGTGCATTAGTGTGAATGCAGGCAATAATGCTGATTAAAAAGAAAAGCCCATAACTATGATTATCTGTAAACTTTCAATACTTAAAGCACTCCCAGATACTGAAAGTGATTTTTGTTTATCACTTGTAGTTGTCTTTCCCCCTTTATTACTTTATGTTTGCCTGTATGCCAAATGAAATCATAAAATCCATTTCACACCCCATAACATTTTGTATTTTGAACTCTTTAATGTAAGTTAGTTTAGCTGGAGGATTAAGTGATTCTTGGATTCTTAACTGCAAATGTGAATATAGTTTCCCCATGCCTAATAACACATGTGACCAAGATGACTACATATCCAAAATAATGACACAAATATTACTTAAAGTGAAAATTAAGTACCTTAAAGTAATAGATGGCAGGGAAAAAACTCTGTGGAGGCGGCAGTGAAGGGTGACACAAAATCTAATAAATCAAAGAAAGCATAGTAATATATTACTCACAATTGTTGACATTACAATACACAAGGAAAGAGCATTGTCCTTAACAAATACTGCATGTACTTTGTTGAATTACGCTATGAATCAACATGAATATCAAAGATGAATCCAAAATCAAACACTAAGAATGTGCCTGATGCTTAAAAAAACAGCTTAGAGCATTGGATGCCAATGGTCTGTTTAAAGACAAGCAAAAGGGGAGACAATATTGCATAGATCTGTATTGATAGATATGTGCTTAAATAACTTCTAACTAAATAACTAAAGTCTTTAAAGTAGCTTAAGAGATTAATAACTATAGTCTTTAAAGAAAAAAAAAATATTTACAAATCAACTCATTATGAATGTGTTACATTTAAATTGATAGAACAGGATCATAAATTTAATGTCTTTAGACACTGACTCCGACTTGCTGCACAATAAGGTTTAATTGATCTAAAACTAGATAAAGCCAACGACACACTCTGTACTGTGGCTATGGAAAGAGCCTCTGGGTTGGTATGTTGGTGCCGCTGACACAAGCAGAAGAAGGAAAAAGTAGGAAACCTTACTGATTATGAGTGAGATTGTAAACATCTGCATGGATTAAAAATGTATGCAATTTACAGCAGTCATTGTTCACTAAAATGATCATGGCCAATCATAAATGCAGGATACTACATTGTATTTTAGAAGAACATCCCTTCTCATGTCTTTAAGACACCGGTGACTCAGACTTGCTGCAGAATGTAGCTTTAATTTGATATACACCAAAATAATTAGAAATTGTCTGACAATTAAAAAACGTACTTACAATGCTGTGTGATGCTAGGCGAGTGGCTCTGAAAAGAGCCTTGGGGTGTATGTAGGTGCTGTTGACACAAAGGAAGAAAAATAGGAAACCTGAGTGAATATGAGTGAGATATTGCAGATGCCTTTACAAATGAATATGTATTGTTTTCATTAATTATTATTGACTAAACGGTATATTATGAACATGGTAAATCAGAAATGCAGAATGATATTGTATTGTTTCAAATACTTCAGTATCAAAATATCATTACTTTTGACAACACTACTCGTCATAAATGCAGGGTGCTAGATTGTACTTTAGAAGAACAACCTCTTTAATTTGTTTATTAAAAGACACTGATGACTCTGGTTTGCTGCACAATATAACTTTAATTGATCTATCCCCAATTAATAAAAAGGTGTCTGACAGTCAGTAGAAACATACTTACAAAGCCAAGGATGCTGGGCGATGTGGCTCTGAAAAGAGCCTTGGGTTGTATGTAGGTGCCACTGACACACAAGCAGAAGAAAGAAAAGTAGGAAACCTTACTGATTATGAGTGAGATATTGAAAACATATGTATGAATTATGAATTATTATGTATGGGTCTGTATTGATGAACAGAATAGTCAAAGAATATTTTTTTTTTTAGAGTATTACTATGAAAACTGGCAGATCAGAGATCATTTTATTTTAAGAACTATGCCTTTAATGTCTTTAAGACATTACTAACATGCTGCTTGATGTTGATTTAACTGATCTAAACTCAAATACTGATAGGGATCTGATAGTCAGTCGAAGTAGTATATACTTACAAAGCCAAAGACGCTCTCGTGATGTGGCTCTTAAAAGAGCCTTTGGGGTGTATATACAGTAGCTGCTGTAGACACAAACTAAAGAGAGAAAAGAAGAAAGAGGAACGAATATGAGTGAGATGTGTCTGTACAAATGAAAATGTTTTTAGTTTCATCAGTGATTATTAATAAATTAGTATTTTATGATGAAAGTGGCAAATCAGAGATGCAGGTTGACTGCTACTATTTTCACCTACAACAATCAGACGGCAATCGACACTGGAAAAGAGAGAAGAGAATAATTATTTTATAAATTGTCAAAGTTTATAAAGGCTCTGATGAATGATAAAATCATCTGATAATGCAAGATGAGAAGAATGCAAAGCAATGTATTCGAGACCTTACAGCAAACTAACAAATAAGTCACAGTAAGATGCATTTTCATTCTCGAGAATATTATTATTATTATTATTATGTTACATTATAATTGTTGTTGTTGTTGTTACAAATTGAGGGATGCCCGATTTCATAAAGGTATAAAGGCTTATGAGTCTCTTCCCACGTAGGAGGGGACGTTCCTCGCGACCTTGTGCAACGTTCCCTAAAAGTTCTCTAAAGGTAACGAAAGTTCCGAACCTTTACAGAACATTAGGGACGTTCTTGGAACGTCCTCTTTTGGTTATGAAAGTTCTGCAGTTCAAGGTTCATTATATGACTTTAGGGGGACGTTCTATTTGGGGTATTTTATGGTCATATAGCAAACGTTACAAACGGACATTCGGGACGTTAACAGAACGTTCTCGCGTTGTCCTCTGTTGGTCATATAATAACGTTCTCGTTATTACTTTAGGGGGACGTTCGATATTGGTTATTGTATGGTCACACAACAACGTTACAAAGAGGACATTCGGGACGTTAACAGAACGTTCTCGCATGGTCCTCTGTTGGTCATATAATAACGTTCCCAATGTGACTTTAGGGGAACGTTCCATACTGGTTATTATATGGTCACACAACAACGTTACAAATATGACAAATTAATGAAAGCAAATATGTATTAAATGTACATCTAATTAATTCATGAAAATATTAAAGAATAATACAATAAGTATAAAACATAAAAATAATAACACTTACATGCTAGCCAATTTATTAGGTCCTAATTCTGTGGGTAGGATTTGATATTTTTTACTTCAAAATAAAAATATGACTTTTACTCTACAAATCTAAAAACCTTGATGTGTCCATAAATCCCTTATTAACAAACAGACGCAACGTAAAAATTAAATGTCATAGATCAAGGCAACGTAAAAATTAGCGATTCATAAGTGATGCAGTTCAATTTTTCACCACAGATTTACCTTGGAAAATTGTGGAGTTTTGTGGAACTCAACACTGTCTCCTAGCCTACTGCTGAAGTCGTGCGTTAAATTTGAATTTATCAAGTGCACTTTACGACCTTGATATAGTCTAAAAATACTTACCGACATTGCTGCAGAATGGTGAATACATTTACCATTTATTATTTTCTATATAAATGTCTATATACTGTACATTTCTATACAAATATTAAAAATGAATATTTTGGTGAGGCAACTGCCACACCCGCGGCTGACTGACTCTGTTTGTATTCAGAAGGGAGAGCTGCAGACCCATTCAACTGTGAGCCACTGCTGCTGGTGCTGGCTATAACCTCCCATTGTCCTTCCTTTATGTGCGAGAGTGGGGAGCGCGCGCACTGCAGGGCATGGAAGCGCCCATGCAATCTCTTGCATTTTTTCCTGTCAACAGTGTAAACAACTTAAAATACTCCATTTCTGGTCATACAGATAAGAATAATACATTATTCAAAGCTTAAATTATTTATGTAAACTCACAATATCAAGAAAACGTTGTGCTTTTGCAAAATAAACCACCACAAAAAGGACTGTTTTTAAAGGTTATATCTGCTATGAATATGAAGTTTGAAGATTGTTGTATTGTACTGAATCTTCTATAAAGATTAATATGACATTTCGTTAATTTAAAAATAAGCACTTTAATGTTGTATAAATAAATAATCAACTTTTGTTCTGTTAGATGTGTTTTGACTACTTTTTGTATGTTGTATAATTATAATATATATCTAGGTAATGAAGATATATTAACAAAAAAAATAAATAAATAAATAAATAAAAATCCATGTATATAAATATAAACAAAAACACAAAAACAAAAACCGCTTGAGCGATTCAGGAAAGCAGCTGCTTGATAAAGTGGACAAAGTTAATGGCGATTTCAAAATGTCCACAAACTCAATGTGATGGCCACAAAGATCACACCACAAGACTGAACTTCATTCTGGGGGAAGACATTTTTTTTTTTTTTACCATCGAAGAAAAAATCACTTGGATGAGTCAGGTTCTGCACATCTGAGAAGAAGAAACAGGTAAGACGTTTATAATCTCATATATTACAATAATGAACGATTTTTCATAAGAAATGTTAGGTAGCCTATAAGACGAATAAAACACAAAAATTTTACAACCGGGAAATATGACTATTGGGTTTCTTTGCACTTCAACATTTTTAAATAATTTTTAAAAATAATACTAAATTATAATTATTATAATACGAATGATTTATTAGTAAATAATACTAAATTATGCTCACAACAATTATTTATTTGAAAACAATACTTTCAATATAACGCAAAGTATGTTGATATAATGGTAGGTATAATGGTATTATAATAATAATATAGGCCAAGCCTACACACACGAAGATATACTCCAAGTTAATTAATTAGTTAATTATTGGGTGCCCAGAAACTGGGAACCCAGTTTTTTTTTTTGTTTTTTTTTTTTTTTCGTTTATATTATATTTTATTAATAATGTAATAATAATAATTATTATTATTATTATAATTATCTTATTAATTATATTATCATTATTATTAATAGTAATAATGTATACATGGCTTGGTTGAATTCTAATGTAGAATGCGGTCTATTATTTCTTGTTAACAGACGCTAAGTACCGTTGCCATGACAAACAAAGCGGTTGCTATGGACGCAGGATTCTAAGCTTAGACACGGAAAGGGCTATATTTTCTTTATTATTTTCTTTATTATTTTTTCACATTATCCCTTACATAATATAACGTAATTATTATAACGCAATATATCATTATATAAATATAATAAAATAAAAAACCGTTTAACACCTAACTGTTATATGACACATTCTAAATCTGGCAGTGGGTATATAAGCTCACACACAGCGTACTCACACCTCACTCACTCAGTGGACATCCCAACTGGACATCCCAACTGTCAGTTTCTCTGAGGTAAATGTCTTTTTAATTAACCATTTTATTTAAATTAAAAACACAAAAACAAATGACATATAAAAATATGTAGACATGATAATAATAGTAATAATAATATGGAACTATAAGGACAGTAGCTTTTGAGCGACTTTTTCTCATGGTAAAACGGCCGTTTCCACAAGAAATTTAATAAATTGTCATAAAATTGACGGACTGTCTTTTCCAGTAGTAAATGTACCACATTTACTCAGACAAACTGCTTTTCCGTCTTTTTCTTTAACTTTATACCACTCGTCCGCACTGTTAACGCCGTTATAGGCTATTTGTCGTTAAATACCGTTATGTTTACGTGACGTCATTTGGTCTAAAGGAGTAGCCTATCTATCCTTTTCAGATAAGCTCATTCATTTTTTAGGGTCTGTCATGTTAACATTAGCTACTTCAAAAATAAATTATGAATGCAATTATGATCAATATTGTAAGTTATACTTTATTTGAAAATTAACGCGCCTTCTCACAGGCTTCGCGCGCGCCCCTCAACCTCCGCATGAGCGCGGCGGTGCCGTCGTCAC
The DNA here is from genome assembly GCF_018340385.1 of Cyprinus carpio. Lineage (NCBI taxonomy): Eukaryota > Metazoa > Chordata > Actinopteri > Cypriniformes > Cyprinidae > Cyprinus > Cyprinus carpio. The sequence goes on from NC_056620.1 coordinate 15,587,467, forward strand.
TGTAGGCGCGAGACCCCATTTCGCGTGAATGTGTGCACGGCAGTTCTTGTAACTTTGCGCGAAACTCCGCTTCCAGAGGGGCACGACCTCGAGCTTATTCTGGCCGAACAGCCAATACCCAGTTTGCGCTTACATTTAAAAAATGAGCCTACAATAGCAGAAATAAGCCTTTTTGGTGAAAATAAAGGTCCATGTTTAATAATGTTCATGAAATTAAATTTTTATTGGTTTTCTTTATAGCCTACATAACAAAACCAGAACAAACAATAAATAAACATAAATACACTGTATACAAAACAAACAAACAAAATAAAATAAAAACTAATTAAATAAATAAATAATAATTTTATTATTATTATAGAAATTACACTTTAATGCACAACCGGGTAGGCAAGTCACAATTCAGGCATGGATCTAGTATCATCTATATCCTTTGAAGTAAGTGTAAATAAAATTCTCCCACGTCAACGTATATGTGATTTCAATTCACTTTATGCCTCTTTTCTGTGCTTTCCAGACCCTGCCCTACAGACAGACTAGCACGATGTCATCTCAGAAGGTAGGCTTGCAAAAAAGGTTTTCAAATTTACAGCATATTGCTGACATGCCAGAAAAAAGGGATTTCACAGCAATGTGATAAATTTAATGTTATATCAAGATGTTTTTCACCTTATAATGTGGCATGAAAGATCACTGTATTTGCCTCAAAATGAATGATCTTTAGGTTTTTCGACTTAAATTACATGTGTGTACCCATTTGCAGAGAAAAAAACACACAGCTGTGTCACACAACTGGATGCCTGCAGAAGCTAGGAAAAGAGAATACAAACGACTATGGCAGAGGGTGCAAAGGAAAATGAGAAGTGTGCACATTAACGCAGCTGGTCCTAGTACTGTGCTAGACAGTGAAGCACACAATCCCAGGGACACTATGCCAATCTGGAACCCAGGCCTAAAAAATGCAATGACTGGAGAATCTAATAGTGACAGCGATGAAATGTCGTTTGTCAATACTGACATCAATGCAGTCTCATCGCTACAAACATACAATGGCAGAAGACACAGAGAATATGGTTCTTGAATATTCCGGTAGTGACATGGATGGAGAGTTTTTTGAGAATACTGCCAACATTGATATGCCCACAGAAAATTTAGCAGAGGAGTTTAAAGAGGTGGATCATTGAATATAATATCAAGCACAATGCTGCAGAAAAAACTGCTCAAAATTCTCAGGGATCAAGGGCATAAACACCTGCCATCTACTACTAAAACATTATTAAAAACGGATCCTGTTGAAAGACAAAATGGTGTCTGGTGTGGAATGCATTAAATTTGGAGTGACTGAACAATTAATCATGTGCTTGAATCGGTATCCCAACAATTATGCAAAAGACATCACTGAGCTTGAGATTTCCCTCAATGTAGATGGACTGCCACTCTTTAAGAGCACTGGTAAATCTTTCTGGCCCTGTACTCTGCACAGTACATCTAAAACCAGCAAGCACATTTCCTTTGACCATTGCCCTTACTGAGGCCAAGCCCAAATCACTGGACTTCATTAAAGTCATATCAGATGAACTGAAAAATGATTCTAATGAATGGCTTTGCATGGGGAGAAACAACACTCAATGTAAGATTGAGATGCATTACCTGTGATGCACCAGCAAAAGCCATGCTGAAGTGCATCAAACAATTCTCAGGTTATTATGGCTGTGACAAATGCACCCAAAAAAGGCAACTGGGAGGGGCGCATCACGTACCAACAAGTGCATGACCTCACTTTGAGGAATGATGTCTCAGTTTAGAGAGCAACACCAGCCAGAACATCATCACGAAAAATGCTTTGTCCCCTTTCAGCAATCTCCAAATTGACATGATCAAGTCTTTCCCTGCTGACTACATGCACCAGTGCTGTCTGGGAGTGATGAGAAAAATGCTCCTACTATGGTCACAGGGCAAGTCGGGGCATCGGCTATCGCCAGCTCAGCTGAGGGAGGTCAATCAGAGGCTAAGGAATTTGAGAAGTGACATACCCCATATTTTTGCCAGGAAGCCACGCAGTCTGGAGGATTTGGAGAGATGGAAGGCCACTGAATTCAGGCAGTTTATGCTCTACACCGGCAAAGTTGTTCTCCGGGGAATCCTGCCAGAATCCCTGTACAGTCATTTCATGGCCTTTAGTGTGGCTTTGTGTATACTAGTGTCTCCACCATTTAACACAAACCACAAATGTGTATGCCCATGAGCTCCTCACTATTTTTGTAGAAACAAGGCCGGTACATATATGGGGCGAAAGAATTCCTAGTGTACAATGTGCACTCACTGCTTCACCTCACTGCTGATGCCACCACATATGGATCATTAGACAAATGCAGTGCCTTTGCGTTTGAGAGCTACATGCACCAGCTGAAGAAGATGGTTAGATCAGGAAAACCATGTTCTAGTCCAAGCAGCAAAACGGCTCCAAGAAACGTTCACAGATTCCTATACAAACAAGTGAAGAGAGACCAATACAATTGAAACATCCTAATAATGTTTACATTGTTAGCCCAACATCCTGCTGTGAAGTTCTGGAGAGGACCAACTCGCGGAAAGCTCTTATGTAGAGTCTTTCTCGCACTTAACATCGTACCTTTACGAAGCCATGTGACATCGATGATCTATGGAGCCTATGTATGTGGTCCATCAAAGATGGAGATTCTGGACAAGACAAACTTGCAAGGAAGGGCAATGATTCCTTGAGGACGGGCATGGCCGCAAAGTTGTCTTTTCTCTCCTTCATGACCTTGATTAATGAAAATATGGAAATATGTACATAGTTAGTATTATTTTTTTTCTGTCATTGCTTTAATGTCTTAACTTAGATTTCATATTTTATTGGCCCTCTTTTCTAAGGAGTGTATGTTTCTTCTGTTTGTAATGTAGGTTGGATTTTACATAGTTATTTTTGAACAAGAAACATGCAATTGCTGTGGCGCCTGCATTAATGGTAGAGGAGGTGAATGGGGTAGGTAGCGAGTAAGGGTACATGCACGTGCAGACATACACACACACACACATACATAATAATACCGGAAATAAATAAGATGTGATTAACTTTTCCCTGAAATGTGTTGGTTCTGATTTGCTACTGGCCCCGTAGAAACGCTGCTGCCCATGGCAAAGGCCTCCCCAAAGGCCAGATAAGGAGCTCTGGAAGCGGCACAAAATAAGAATACTCTCCGAGACTGGTGAGAAAACTGAATAAATATGATAGTCATATGGAGGTACACATCCCTTATTACATAGTAAGAATGATTACAAAAACTAAAAGACAACTCAAAATTACTCTGTCCTTAGACAACTATTAAGACAGCCAGAGGCGAGGAGAGCGAGCCAAAAAAAAGCTGTTAGAAAGTTCAAACGGTGGACACAGCAAGAAGAGGTGCCGAAAAGAGCGGGAAAAAAAAAAAAAAAAAAAAAAAAAACTGGTACCATCAAAATACGTGGACACAGAGAGTGACCAGGTTAAACACACTGACCCTTGCTGTTTGTCCATGCATTACTCCGCGGTTTAGTATAAAAATCATGCCATATGACCATGGCAGAGAAAACTACTGTATAAAAACTAAAATAGTATATTAAAAGTTTTCATCCTTGAAATTAATAGGAGAATGTGAGATTCCCTACCCAAAAAAAGGCAGGAAAGAAAATATGTCCACATCACTCAAAAGCCATCAAGCCTCCCAAAGCCTCCAGTTGTACATGTAACAGAATTAAATTTGGGTGTCATTTTTTCTTTTTGTTGTGTGGTGATTTGATGGTGGGTGTCCCTGGTGAATTAGGAACAGCCAAAATACAGGCTTGCCGCTGACGGGAAGAGGCTATTTGGTTGAAATACAAACAGATTTCTATGAAAATCTATTTTAACAAATGTTTGGAATTTGGTTGGAGTGTTTATATTGTGTAGTTGTAGATTGGTATTTTTTTGGCATGGCTTTTGTGATAAGTTACAATTCCTGTCAAAGTACGTCAATCCCTGAACTATGAGGTTATCCCATGTTCAATGTCTGTTCTTAGAACAAACCACATACTGACATCCCATCAAGCTCACTCACCTGAGTGAAGATGAAACGCTCCTGCCAAATCGTTCTGTGCTAGATAATACTTTCCACAGATCCCATGTTTAATGTGATATTCTGGAACACATGCCTAAGATAAAGTCAATGCCCTGGGGGAAAATTTTTTTTTTGAATCTTCAGTAATTAAGATTGTCCTTTTGTCAATTTTTTATTACTGTCTACTAATTCAATCTCTGTAACATAAATTTATACGTTTATCTCCGATAAGAGTTTACTTTGATAACAATCCGGTAGTTACCATGATCGTTATTTAAATGAAGATGACTGCCTTGAGTTACATACAATTAGACCATAGCTATTGCATAGGAGTTATACAGGTGGATGCCATGTCTATATTATATTTCTTAATGCTACCCACAAATATGCTGAATACTAAGCAGGTCCAAAAATGCCCCCCCCAAAATGAAAAAAAATAAACACCTGTCCATCTTTTCAAAGATTGCAAGAGTTACTCATAGGCATCCTTTCTGTTGCTTTTGCCAAATCGGTGTCTTGGTTACCAGTCCATTAATTTGTCTTTGCACTGAACTGGCACTCATCTGCCATGAATCTGTCCCCCCAACCTATGTACTTGTTCCCAAGTTCCCTCCCTGGGGCTTGATCTTTCCCTCCATGACTATTTAATGGATGACCCTTTATCCCCACGGGTTTGTTCTTTCTGCCCAACTGTCCCTCACAGTAACAGTTTTCTTTCTGCATGTTGTTCTTCCATCCGACACTTGTTGTTCCTGAGGCCCAAGCCCACACCACTGTGACTTCATTCAAGCTCATATCTGTTCGGTTTGGCTTTGATTCTGGACTTGTGATACCTTGCTTTTGTAATCCTCATGTGAATGTAAGATTGCCTTGCATCCCTGTTATGTCTTCCACTTTTGTGCAATTCTGTGTGCTCTTTCAATTATTTGTTTCTCCCCCCCGTGACAATGCCTCCTTGACGGCACTTGCACCTACCCTGAATACCTTTTTGCAAGCACAGGCTGTGTGCTTCTTTTTTTGCTGCCTCATTTTTTTGACCCACTTATGGTTTATGCCTCGCCGCTCGAAATGGCATTTGTCTGAAAACCAGCAATCCTGGGAATTAACTGCGGGCCTAATGCTGGGGCTTCTCTTTACATGCTCTTTGTCTGTTTTGAGTTCTTTGCATGAACCCCTACTTATGAGATTTTCTCACTGTTATGCGGTGCAACCTGCTTAGCGGCAGCTACTTTGAAATGTGTTGTAGGGATTGACTTGTATTACATTACAACGCATGAGATGTTTGGAAAAAACGCCCACTGTGCTAAATATTGGTGATGGTTTGTACCAACTGACAGTGCTCCAAACCTTCTCCCCATAATGTTATCTTTTGTCCCCAGCTGACTCACAAACATGATTTATGTTTAAACATTGAGATGTGTACCACGGGTTATTGATTTACATGTGATTGTTAAGGGGGTTGCTATGCTGCCCATCCACCCTCGTATTTCTTTCACGGTGGCAGAGACATGCATTGTTTATGACTTGCCCTGAATTTTGAACGTTAAGTCTATGCATTTACCCTGCACATGTGTGCCATGAACTGCCAACCACTAATGAACGTTTGAATCATGCTAATCCCTATTATATGTGTGCTACATGCACCAGGCTGAAGAAGATGGTTAGATCAGGAAACCATGTTTCTGAGTCCAAGCAGCAAAACGGCTCCGAATTGGTCACAGATTCCTATACAAACAAGGGAAGAGAGACCAATGCACCAAGTTGCAACACATCTGATAATGTTTACATTGTTAGTCCCAACATACTGACTGTGAAGTTCTGGAGAGGACCAACTCCGAAAGCTCTTATGGTAGAGTCTTCTTCGCACTTAACATCGTACCTTTAACGAGCCATGTGACTCGTGATACTATGGAGCCCTGTGTGTGGGTCCATCAAAGATGGAGATTTATCCCTGGACAGACAAACTTTGCACGGAAGGGCAATGATTGCCTTGAGGACGGGCATTGGCCGCGCAAAGTTGTATTTTCATACTCCTTCATGACCTTGATTAATGACATATGGAAAGATCTTACATCAGTTAGTATTCGATTTTTGTCGGTCATTGCTTTGAATGTCTTTAACTTAGAGTTTCATATTTGTTGGCCCGTCCTTTCTAAGGAGTGTATGTTCTTCTGTTTGGTAATGTATGTTGGCAGTTACACATAGTTTATGTTTGAACAAAAAAAAATGCAATTGCTGTGGAGCCTGCATTATGGGTAGGGGAGGGAATGGGTGAAGGGTACATTGCCCGTGCAGACATACCCACACACACACATACATAATTATAACCGGAAATAAAATAAGATGTGATTACACTTTTTCCCTGAAATGTTTTAGTTTCTGATTTGTATGGCCCCGTAGAACGCTGCTGCCATGGCAAAGGCCTCCCAAAGGCCAGCTACGGGCTCTGGAAGCGGCACAAAAATAAGAATACTCTCCGAGACTGGTGAGCTGAAAACTGAATAAATATATAGTCATATGGACTTACCTCCCTTTTTACATAGTAGACTGCCTTGTACAAAAACTTAAATAAAGACAACTCAAATTTACTTGTGTCCTTAGACTGACTATAAGACAGCAGAGAGCGAGCCAAAAAAGGCTGTAGACAATGTTTCAAACGTGGACACAGAAGAAGATGGTGCTAACAGAGCGGCTAAAAAAAAAAAAAGGTACCATCAAAATATGGACAGGAGTGAAGGTAAACACACGCGATTGACTTTTTGTCATGTGCATACTTCCGTGTTTTATGTAATAAAATCATTAATTATGCATGCCGAGAAACTACTTGTATAAAACTAAACTGTATATAAACTTTTCATCCTCGAATTATAGAGAATGTGAGCTTCCTGACATAAAAAGGAGGGAAGAAAAATGTCCCACATCCTCTCAAACAGCCATCAAGCCTCCCCAAGCCTCTAAGTTGTAAGTAACAGAATTCACTTTTGGTGTTCATTTCTTGTGTGTGTTGTGTTTGTATTTGATGGTTGGTGTGTCCCGGTGTCAATTTAGAGAACCTTGCAAATAAGTGCATTGTGCCAGCTTGACGGGAAGAGGCTATTTTGTGTGAAATACAAACAGATTTCCTAATGAACATCCTATTTTTAAAAATGTTTTTGATTTGGTTGGAGTGCTCCTTATATCTTGTGAGTTGTAGATGGTATTTTTTGTCCCTGGGCACTTTGTGTAATTTACACAAATTCCTTGTCACAAAAGTGACTTCAACTCCCCTGAACATGAGTTTATCACATGCTTTCAATGTCTGTTCTTAAGACAAACCACCTACTGACATCTACCATCCAGCTCACATCACCTGAGGAAGATGAGCCATCCCTGCCAAATCGTTTCATCTAATACCTACTTCCATGGTAATGTATGTTTCAATGTTTATATTCTAATCATCTGTTAAGATAAATTGTTTTTTTTTGGTTTTTTTTTTTTTACATCTTCAGTAAATTAAGATTATGCGCTGCATTTTTTTTATACTGTCTTGCTAATCTCAATCTCTGTTACCTAAATTATACGTTTATCTCGATAAAGCTGCTTTGAAACAATCCTACATGTTTAACAGCGCTATAATAAATGAAGATGACTTGACTTGATTTACTATCCAAACTTAGACCATAGCTATTGCATTGGCAATACAGTCATGCCAAATGTCTATATTTTATTTCTTGAAGTACCACACATATGCCTGAATACTAAGCCAAATAATTAAATGTCAAGATGACCACCCCCCACCCCATCAACATTTTTCAGATTTCCAGCATTCATCATCGAGCAATCTGAGCATGCGGATGCTCCTCGCAATAGAGGAATGTCGACAGATATTTCAAATTCTATTGAGCGTCTGGTCCAGACTATTCAACAGAATCATCCTGGTCCGGCAACCATCACAACACCACCACAGGAGACCATTGAGAGGCCCTGCAAAACAGTGCAGGAGCTGCAAGCTTTCATATTAAAACTTGAGGGCCCAGAAGGGAAAAAAAGGATGGTTATGTTGATATAGCACAGGGGTCGGCAACCCTTTTTGTAACAAAGTGCCATTTTTAAGTTCAAAATGTAGATCTGTGTGCATGTAGGCTAAATTATCTGTAATGAAATACATACACCTCTCACATTTTGCTTGTGTGCCAGCGATTAACCCTGCTCCGTGTGCCATTGCAACACTAACATATGCTTTTTAATATTTATCTTTATATGTTGCATAGATACAGTTTTTGAGCCTGATGGGAGGTAGCAAACATTGGAGACGCTGTGAGGAGAATCCTGCGGAAAATAGCTACCAATGAGGCCTGGTCAAATTACAGCCTGAAAGGCCGAAAAGGAAAACTGACCTTCATTGGGGACAGCGCTTCCCCATATTGTTTTAATTATGCTTTTCAAAACTTCTCTCTTCTTCTCACTTCATCACGAAACTTTTTAAAGAGCAAATGATAAACAGAACAAAAATGTCTGTACTGTCCCTTGTACCTCGGATAATTTGTTTTCTCGTTTTTGACTTCTAAACGGGAAAAAATAAGAAACTGCTCATTTATCACATCAAAAAGGGATTTTACTTTAAACCATTCAAGCGCAAGAATCGCGCGCTGTTCTGTGATGCACACTGATGCCTCACTAACGGCCCATTTCAAATGTTTACTGCTTTCTTCTCTTTCTTTGTATGCCAGTCATACAGTTACCTGTGCTTTCTCAGCAATGAAAGTTCCACATTTGCGGCTATCCAACACGAAAATGCATGCAGCAAATAAGCCGTTCACAATATTTTCTTCAGATAACTCCAAATTTCTCCCACACACTGGACTTGATTTTTTGATGACGTATTGTCGACAACTTTACAATCTCCTCCACTAGCTATTCTTTTCTTCCACTCCTCAGCATCCATCTCGACGACTGCAAGCAGATCGCGCGCGAGCGGTTATGATGAATTTTTAAAAGTGGAAGTATAGGTAACGTTATTCCTGGGAGAGCTTGGCGCGTGGGCACAAATAAATGATGTGGATTTTAAATTATTTTATCAAAAATTAATCTTATCAACTTGAAATACAGGCATATTTTTGTAGATGTGTTCCTAAAAATATGCATATTTTTTTTTTTTTTTACGTTTGCATGTGATTGTTTTAAACCCGTGTTTCCCCCGTGTCCGACCCGACCCGCACCCGACACAGGTGGATATTTTTCGCCCGTTTGAGCAAAAACCTGCGGGTACCCGAACCTGTGCAGGTACACCATATAATATTAGGTCTATGCTTATATTTTAATTTCACGAAAGCACAAAAACATTTTCAATATTACAATAAATACAAATTATTGTAGGCTAAGATTAAATTAATATCTTACTTACATCTACAGTTTTCCTCGAGTGAATTCAGTGAAATCCAGACTGTGTCTGTCTCTGTCTGAGGTGAGCGGCACTGGCGTGAACGCGGCAAAAACTGCCGCGAACCAGCAGGTTTTTTTCTTCACTATCTAAACTCATATGATTGGTTATTGCATCATGAGCTCGTCAGATTCGTGTTTGATTGTTTATAATGCTCAACGCTGAAATAAAAATTAATATTTTGCATGCCATGTATAGGCTAACTTACTGTAATATGGCGAAACACTTTTAATTTATTTTCGCATTTTATTTCAATAGTGATAATCGTCATAGATTTATTTAGATTGTTTTACCCCCCTTGTAGAATATGCATTTTTATCAATTTTGGAGGGAACAGGGCAATTGTGTCTCATAATGTAGCAATTTTATTTCCACATCGCGCCGTTCCCCGGTGCTGTCCGAGGCGATGGTGCTGAATCTGTTATCTGATATCGATGGCTCGAGAATCAATTATTCTCTCGTGCAGGGCTGCTTCACTGCGTTATGTGAGAAAGCGGTGTTCTTTATAAAAGCGCTTCAGAAATAGTTGAAATTGCATTAGGACTCATGGGATATTATAAAAAATCTAAAATAAAAATATAAAATAATCCAAACTATAATAATAACTATAATAGCCTAGTCTACATATTTTAAAATGTAATCATGTATAACAATAACGTCATAATAATGGTCCATTTTAAATGTTTACGTGCTTCTTTTTTTCCATTTTTGTTTCGGTGGAGCTGTGAACTGTTGTTCTTGTAAAAACTTTCCAGCATAGTCTGGAGCCCTGCATAGAGACTTTCACATTTATTTTGTTACCTTTTTTCTCTTCTAGGTGCTTGTGCCCAAACAATTTCCGAAACACACAGAAAAGGAAATAGATACATGTAAAGGGGGAAACCTTCAAAACATGCACCTCACAGTGCCAAGGTGGTCGCGACACCTGTAAGTTGTTTTATTCAATGAGACCTCCCTCTCTCTCTCTCTCTCTCTCTCTCTCTATATATATATATATATACATATTCTCTAGAATAACATAACTGTTTTGATTTATTTACTTAGTACTTATAAACAAAGTGAAGTTAAAAGTAATTAAAAAGTCGTTGAAGTGATTGGTAATAATAATGTTTGATTTTTTCAGGCAGCGGAAAAAAGAACTTCGGGCACCTCCTGGGGATGGAGACAATGACTGACACACACGCACACACGCACACACGCACGCACGCACGCGCACACACACACACACACACACACACACACACACAGTATATATTTAATTTAAATAATTGTTTTTGTTACTTGTTGTTCAGCATTTACTGAACATAAAATTAATATAAATCGTTGTTCTTGTTGTTTTATTACTGTTTCCTAATATTTGGAAAATCTGTTTTTGTTCACACAAATAAATAAATAAATGACTGATTTTATCTTTGAGTGTGTTAAACGTGCCTGCTTATTCCTGATTAAGGTTCTGAAGTGTTTTTTGCAGTAACATTCTAGTTTGGTTCCCTACAGGTCCTTTGAGACCAGTGGGGATGTTCTTAGAACGTTCTGGGAACATCACATTTCCAAATAAAACATGGTCCCCTAAACACGTTTCCGATAACGTCCTGAATGTTCTGTGGAGGTCCGCAAAATAACGTCCCCCGACCCTTTAAAGAACTCCACATCATGAACCGTCTCCGAACGTTCCCGGAACGTTACTAGGCGACGTCCTTGACACTAGTGGGGACGTTCTGAGAACGTCCTGGGAACGTAACATTTCTAGCTGGGTAAGAGATGCATCCCACACAGCAAAGGGACTCCGCAGCGGATCGGCCGCGGTGGTGTCGTGGCTTCCGGAACGGACCCGCGAAACGGACCCGTATCGGCGTCCACTTGCGCGCAATGACGGATCCGAAACGAAGGCAGATCGCGGACACGCCTTTGCTCCGCGCTGCATCCGCGATTAAAACCTTACATCCAGGGCGGGTCCGTTTGGGACCCGCAAATTGAAACACATATCCGCCACGGACCCGCAACGGACTCATAAAAATACTGTCTCATCTGGCCCGGGTCATTTTCAAAATCCCTTCTGTTCTTGCTGTAGGATAAAATAGGATAAAGTAAACTGTAAGATAAAACTATCACTATGCCTGCCTAGGCTACTACAGCAATATAAACCTAAGCTTAAATCTGCATTGCCTTGTATTTTTAACCTAACAATATTTAAGCCTAACAGAAAAGCTCCAAGACAAGACATAAATTTACTATACAAAAGTAATCACTACTCAATGGAAATATAAAATTGACAGTTGCATTTATGGAATAGCCTATTATTGTAGAATGTTATCCGGTGATCATGTGATTTGCTCTGATTGATTTGCCCTGATTGTATCCACCTGTGAGCATATCAAAGGACTCATTAAAAAGAGACGCACGAGATGAAGCAGCGGCTTCGAGGTGGGTGACTTGTGGGGTTACGGTTTGTTGTCTCTCGGGGGCAATAGGCCCTCCGGAGATGAAGATAGACAGTTAGTTAGACGTGTGTGTGTGTGTGTGTGTGTGTGTGTGTGTGTGTGTGTGTGTGTGTGTGTGTGTGTGTGTGTGTGTGGTGTGTCTGTGTGTGTGTGTGTGTGTGTGTGTGTGTGTGTGTGTGTGTGTGTGTGTGTGAGTTGAGTTAGGAGGGAGGGGTTAACTATTAGTGTCACCATTACCTCACAGCATTGTTTGTTTTGGCATTTGTGCCCGACTGTCGTGCTAACTTAGGGAGACGTGTGACTCTATATAATTGGACTGGAGTGTTTTCCCCGTTTCCGAATGCGTATGGACTAGAAATAACAGTGAACTTTATCTTCGCCTCCTTATTGAGTGTTTTCTGTCTTGACGGTCTTCCGTGGCTGCTCTTCACCCCACGGCGGGGTCCTGCAAGTTGGGGGAGAGGGAAGTGTTTTAACTTATTTCTGTGTGGATGAGGGAATGAATGGTGTGGGTGTGTGAAGGGCGATCGGTATAAGAGGGTTGAGTCGGGGAGTATAGGAACGGAGTAACACGCCTTAATGATGTGTGCAGTGTAGGTTGATGTGATGTTTTCAATAGGGGTCACCATTGTATTAATCTATTGCATTTGAAGATTCACGGTGTGTGTAGATGAATTGACGTGAGGGATTGTGTGTTGTCCCGTGCCCTTCTCTTCTGTCCTCATACTCGTACCTGTGCTTTTTTCTGAGAAGCTGTATTTATTCTAGGCTAATTGTAATAAAGGAAGTGTTGTCTTTGGTACAACGACTGTGGAGTTTTATTTTGACGGACATAGACTTGAATAAGGTTCGTTACAGGTTATAGCCTATTCAGATTTTGTTAAGTAGCCTATCTTGGCTAGGCTAATCTACATTCATTTTATGAAAAACCTAATTTAATGCTTTATAGGCCTAGGTCGGTGCAAACATAAAATATTTGATCTATTAGACCACAACTTCAATGAAATGTTGCACTATGCACAGCATCAGAAAATAAATAACTGGTGAACGACAAGAGGTTCAATAAAAAGATGATTTATTGTTTAATCAATCTTCCTATTATTTAGTTTGTGTGGATGGAGGCGGGACACGTCTCCTCGTTGCCCGATCTGCTGCCAGGTTGAACCACCTGATTGCGTGCTTGGTGACCTCCGCGTCCGTGGCGGACCGTGTCACCGTGTTTTTCCTCACTGTGGTGTAATTAAGAAAGTTACAAGAGACTGTTTAATGTAGAATGCCTTTATTTTGAAGGCGTGTGTTTTATTTTGTAATTTAGATTTCCTGTGAGTGAGATCATTTCCTGTTGTGACAGCAGGTCAGATATATTGTTATATAATTAGGTTTCTTAAAGAAACTGAATTAATTAAAAGAATCTGAGTCTAATAAGTATTATTATTATTTATTTATTTATTTTATTATATATATATGTATATATATGAGTTTTTTTTTTTATTTTTTTTATTTTTATTTTTTTTATTTTTTCTTCTTCCCTGCTTAATCTCTCGTTCCACACTCCAGTCCAGTTAGTGGCGGTAATGCACCGTTAATGGTTTGCCAACCGCCATTAAACACCAGAAGAAGAAGATTTCCTGTTGTGCTGTTGTTGCAGTCATGTTGAAGAAGTACATGTTGTAGTTAATACCATCTCTATCCATCCGTCTTTGTTTGTTCATGGGGCATCGTCAGTGAGTATATTTAATTTAATAACTTAAGACCCAATTAAGGAGTAATATATTATTTGTTATGTGCTGAATATATTTTTGTTTACTTATCTGTATTTGTTATGTGTTTGTTATTTCAGTTTTACATTTTCTTCATTAAAATTACCTGCCAAATACAACACATCACCTGTTCATTGGAGGAAAACTTTTTGAAGGAACGAGTTTAGCTTGCTGTTTCATGTTAGATGAGAACAGTATACTCACAGCACCTGTAATCAAACAGACAGATATGTTCGTTTATGGTATGTAGCGTCCAAAGCCAAGTATGCTTACACAATAAAATATTTGAGATAGGTATGAAGGAGATTAAATTAAAAAAGAAACGTGACTTACAAAGTTATAAACAGGGTTGTGGAGGTTAAAATAAGAGGTGGGTAAACTATGAATTCATGATCAAGGTAAGGTGTGCCGAGCCTTTCGCTATCGGTCATTAAAAAAAGACATCCAAAATGTTCAAACAATATCAGTGGTATTAAATGGTCCCTTGATCAGAGCACATATTGTATGTGGATAAATCAATGTGGTTTTGTAATGTTTTAAGTTTGTTAGGGTCCTATAACATTCTATTTGGAAGTAAACTCTTAACATTACATTACATAAACAGGTGGATAAACTCTATTTCTGACATTTGAGCGGTGGGTAAACTCCCATTTACTTGCATTTAGTCCTGGTTTACATTACATTACATTTAGTCATTTAGCTGATGCTTTTATTCAAAGCGACTTAACATTCAAGCTATATGTTGCAGCAGAGACCTTAGTGTTAGGTTAACCATTCCAAAATCAACACTAAATTAAAATACAACTCACATGTCAATTTACAACCCACACAACTCAAACAAAACTGCATTCCATCAGTGTGTATTATTATTATTATTATTATTATTATTATTATTATTATTATTATGGAGATCCAAGATAAATGTACACGAGCAAAGCTATCAGAACCACCAGGCAGCCAATACGTTTACATGCATTTACTTTGATAACATGATGGGCCTGTTGCCCACACCTGGGGTGCGTTTCTCTTGACATGACATGTGAAAAAGCTCTTTATCTCAGACGTGCTGCAGCGTTAATTTTGTGAAAAATTATTTTAATATTGAAATGATATATTTTTTAAATACTTTTAATTAGGGATGCACCGATACAACATTCCTCAAAACAAACCTCATACTTACATTTAAATTTATAAACAAAAAAAATAAAATAAAATAAATCAAATCCCTGAATTTTCACTGCATTTGTAATTTTTAGACGTATTAGTAGATAAACCAAAAGAATATAAATCATATTAGTTGGCTTAATTTGTTCATCAAATATATATTTCTTTCAGTTATTTTCATGCTTAATTAAGCCTGCTAAAATGCATTGTATGAGCCTCTGTTACTTTCACTGTTCATTCTATTGCTCTATCATATTTTATCTTTCAATTAATAGTACATCACATATGTAGAGCTGCTCCAGAAGGGTTAGGGCTGAGGATAGGGTCATTGGTACTAATGTTTAGACGAGTGAAATATCAATTGTTTAATCAAATTTTGATACTACAACAATTAATGTGAATTTAAAACATTAATAAAGACAAGTAAGCAGTCAGTAACAAAATAAGAACAAAAATCAAATAACAAATAGGACAAATAAATACAATAGAACAAAAAAGGCTACAAATAAAGAGTGTTTTTAGAGTTTTTCGGGTAGATCTAACAGGTACAGAAATTTGAATAATCAAATGTGGAAAAAAAAATCATATTCATTACTGTATAAATTATATATAGATGGATATTTTTGTAAAGTTGAAAAGGGTAGCCTATTTAGAGCAGTGAGTAATTTCTTTGTCCTTTGTTTGTTTAAAACACAGCAGCAGTTTTATTAAATTGCTGCCCCTTAAAGACCGAACGACCCAATATGAACATGGCTAGGTTCACTTGAGATATAGGGCTAACCGACTTAGGATACTCACCAAGACCAGCGATTTTACATAATTTTAAATTATGTAAAACCCCTAACCCTAACACATTTACAAGTGATGAATAGTTTACACTTTAAATTAGGGGATGCAGAAAGTGTTGTAAATTATTTACTCATGCATTTACACATCTTTTATGACATACAATTTTTTTTTTTACATCATTTATGAAACACAAAGTCATGTTTAGTAAAGGATTAGTTAATCAATTAAATAAAAAAAGGCTACACGGTCATATTGGTAAGATGGTTGCAGCGATTTTTAAGGCTGCCCTAACATTCACAAACTATTGACTTTGAACGTATTTAATATTACTTTGAATTATGTACTTACTGAAAAGTAAGGTCCTCCACCACCTCCAATGGTGGCCAAAGAAGAAATCTAAAAGGCAAAGACATCTTTTTTAAATAGACAGCAAGGTAAACATTTCTAAGCTCAAGTGGAATTTAAAGGTGCATTTAAAATGTTTTTGTTCCTTTTGAAAGCATCCAGAAATCTAGAAAAACATAGAAAACTTCTATGTTTCTACTTTTGTCTGTAAAGAAAAAAAAAAGTTTTCTTCTAAATTATGTTTTATTAAAAAAAGTTTGGGAGGACCACGTTCAGATAATTAACACGAGTGGTAAGGTGTATATACAGTATATAGATTCAGCAGTCTCGCCTCAATCCACTCACAGTTTAGCTCCGCCACCCCTTCTCCACACTTCTAGTCCTAACCACTTACATACGGGGGAATACTCTGGGTTTGGGCCGAAGTCCGAGCTCTGAGCCCTCCCCCCAGACAGCACGCCATATACACATTAAACTGTACCCCCTCTAATTGTATGCAAGTGTGAACTCGTGATACATGTACTTGGATCACACCCTCATGGACCTGTGCCACCTTTACAATAATAATGATGGACAATCAATTAACCTAATGGCACCATCCAATAAGAAAACTCACCACTCTCTGTCGAGCTGGGCCATTTGACGGTTCCTTTAGAAACATTTCAAATGCCTCCACGGCCTCCAATTGTTCCAGGGGAAACTGGATCAGGGTACCCGCGGGGTCTTAAAAGCATTGAAAAAGTCTTAAATTTGATAATCTAAAATTAAGGCCTTAATAGCCTTGAATTTGGTATACAAAGTCTTGGATTTCGTTACAAAGGTCTTATTTTTATTTATTTTTTATTTTTTAACTTTTCCTAGGATTAAGTTCATTCCGTAACAAAATGAACTGTTACTAGTGTAGGCTTATTAAAAATTCATGCAGCGTAATGTTGAATGCACCTCGCGCTCCACGTCATAGCAGTAAGCGCGAAAGCTCGCGCACCCGTTACTATGGTTACTAGGCAAGTGAGGTAAATTACAGAACAAGATAGTAGCTAGCCTAGTTTGTCGGCTAAAATGGGAAAGTGTCGGTTTAATCCGCTGTGGACAAGGAATCCGAATTACGTTTGGGTCAAGCCTGTGCCAGGAAATGACCGCGAAAATTTTTTAAGCTAGCGACAATGGGTGTTACGGCCCTGGACTCCCATATGAAGGGTGCCAAACACACCGCGTGTAGCACTGCTCACCAGCGCAAACCACCTATTGACCCATTCTGTGCACCGCGGATCTCTTCGGTTACTGAAACAGCTCTGACTATCAATAATGAAGACATTTCTACAATAGAAATGCCACCACAGCCAAGGAACATTCTATCGTACTGTGGCTCGACACCAACTCTGCGGGCAGAGGTGATGTGGGTCCCTAAAACAGTACTCTTACACTTAAAATGAAAACGTTACAGAGATTTTTAAAATCATGTTTCCTGACTCCGAGGTTGCAGCTACATTCTCGTGTGAAAGCAACAAAACGGCATATATTACTAAATTCGGATTAGCTCCCTTTATAACGAAAGAACTGACTGACCATGTCAATATGTCCAACGGGTTTGTGATCATGTTTGACGAGAGTCTCAATAAGATCACGAAAAGTAAGCAGTTGGACCTTCATATTCGCTACTGGGTGGACGACCACGTCCAGTCATGATACTTCGGCTCGCAGTTCATGGGTCATGCAACGGCGGTGGACTTGCTCAAACATTTCAAAGTAAGTTTTTATTCTGAATTTTAAAAATGTTGAGTTTTTTTATTTATAAATAATATATGATATGGTAAAAGTAACATAAACACGACCAAGTGAGCTGTTCTATAATATCATGATTGCAAATGTTACATTGAATGTATAGTTTAATAAACAAGTAGCCTAGCTAATATGTAGTCACTTACAATTTAGACGCAATATCGTTTTGTTCTATTTCAACGACGAAAATAGTTACAAAAGAAAAGCAACACTAAAGTGCTGTGTTTTGTTATTGAATGATTCAGCATTTTGAACAAATTGTTTTAATGAATGAATCAATGATTCATTTATTACACTCAAAAAAATGCTGGGTTGTTTCTGTAAACAAATTGTTGGGTTGATTGTGCTGGGTCAAAAAGTTGGGTTGTTTGGGGTACTGTAAACACATTATTGGGTTGCTCATGCTGGGTAAAATGATTTGTAACGGGGTCATTCACAAATAAACAGTTGGTTGGGTTATTTTGACCCAGCAACTGGTTTATTACTTTTTCACTCTTTGCGGAACTTTCTGGATTCTTCACTTCTGACTGGAGGAGGCACGCACTGGAGCGGGCAGTGTTTTATGGTAAGTTAATATGAATGTTTACCTATATTTTTAATAAGTTGTGGTAACAGCAAGCTAATTTCACTGTTCAACATACAGTCTTTGATATGGAAGTGTGAGGGGTAACGTATTTATTCTGTGAAACATTAAATAGACACTGCTAGCCGTTAGATTTTTTGACAAAATGCAGCATCCTTAAATCCTTAGTTGTAAACCAGCTAGCCTATATATGCAGCCTTTTTGAAATATTCTGTTTAAATTGTAAATTAATCACGTAATTATTATCGTATTCATTGTGGACGTTGCGTATTTAAAAGTGAGGAAAGCGTTTTGTATGAAATCCATAGGCCTACAAGCGCAGTAAGTTAGTCCCTCACAGGGCTCGCACGTAAATTCGGCGGGAAATAGCGAGTGAGTTGTGTGTGGAAAGTCTGCTGTATTTTAGAAATACTCGTCAGGAAAAGCAACTGAGGTAAGCTCCAGCACAGTCTGCGTGTGTCTTCTGTAAAGTCTCTGTCGGACTCTAAACCAGAATAGTTTTTGCCAAAAAAAAAAAAAAAGTTTTTTATATGAATGACGTGCAATCTTTACAAACAGCGTCAGAGGAAAGGAGAAATAAATCGATTTCATGTTAAGCGTTTTCTCGCCCTGAAAACAAATTACAAGTTGTTAAGATTTTAGGTGCTAAGACTATAATTTAGTAACGTTATTAAGACAGTGGTCATCGGCCGAGTGTATAATAAGAATTTCTGAGGCCAAATAATGTTTTTTGCTATATTCACAACAGCGCCATCTTTGCCATCACACGGGAGGCTGTGACGAATAGACATGCATCTCTAAAAGCAAGTTGTACTGCTATTTACTGTGTTCTGCTGAAACACTCAAAAATATCTGTCTGAGAAAATTCAATAAAACTCCCCAGTCAATATGAGCTTTGGAAAAATAGATCTAGGAGTTATATACAGCTTTTTTTTTTACTGCGGATGCCATTAAAACACGGTGAGTTTATCCTTTACAGCCTTGCTTTTATACTTGTCATGGCACTGCTCTGAATAAAGTCTTATAAACTAACAGATGACACCGATTTAAAAAACGGATATGACCGTGGGCCGAAATGTCAGAAATGTTTAGAGGGCAACGATGTATTAAAAGCAGACGTCAACGTTTTAAAAACGATCCCCTTTTACACAGATCTGCGAAAATGATTTAAAAGGCTGTATGCATGCCAGGTCAGTAGTTGGCGATGTCACTTCGTCAAGAAACTCCCCATGTGAACACATCATTATCAGATAATTATGCGCAGACAGTTTTTGTTGACATGGAGAGAGACAGTAACGTTACTGAGTAAAGGCATCGGATTCAAAACTTTGCACTTTGAAATCCGGTTTCAAAAGCTTAAGTTTAAACTCAAAATTCCAGGACCAGAACACACTGTTGTCGTGTAAATGAACAGCCAAAAACGCATAAAAAGTTTTCCATTTTCAGTTGAAAACAGTGTCATGGAAGTTACTTACAGAATTTGAAAGCTAATGTCAAAATAATGAATAGAAACTGCCTAAATTCAGCAGTTGGGCTATGTGAAATTCTAATTTAACTTACTTTCAAATTTCATTTTATTGACTGCTGCCACTCATGGACACGTTTGTGAGAGGAAAATTGTCTGAATGGCAGCTTGAAAATCTTATAGACACCTTTAAAGGTAAGTTGGTTTTTATTGGACAATGTTGAGTCTAGGGCTGCAAAATATATCAAAATTATTGGAGCATTGCAAATGAGCATATCGCAATATGCATATCGCGATGGTTTGCGATAACTGCATGATTTAAATACTTTACAGGTAACGTTAGCTTTGTCATGTTTGCTTTTCTGTACTGCAACAGTAAAACATGGCTGTGCTGCTTTCTCTTCCCAGAAATAATGTGAAACATGTATGTTGGTAATATAATTTTAAGTGTTTAGGCTAATAAAATTTAAATCATACCACACTATTTAGCTGTAAGTTATTGCATATCATATTTTTCTTCAATATTGTGCAGCCCTAGTTGTTACAATTTAGAGTAATTAAATAATATATATCCAGCTGGTTGATATCACAAAATAAACCCGTGGAGTGGTCTTGTATCACCCTGAAAATGTTTTGAAATATGTTTTTCAAATCCCCTTCAATCAGGGATACAATGATAGTGACAACTTTGTTTTATTGTTTACGATCTATAGACATGCTAGTGTGCTGCAGTTAGGCCTGTCACAATAACAAATTTTTCTGGACGATAAATTGTCCAAGAAATTATTGCGATAAATGATAATATTGTCGTTCTGAGACCATTTTCATCTAATATAATGATAATGGCATAATAATGAAGGTACACCTTGTCAAAGATCTATAAACTTTTATTTCTAAAGAATATTAAACATTGAAAACGGAAAACATTTTAAATATCCACAAAAAATGAACAAAACAACCAAAAACAATAAAAGCAATGGACTCTCAGTGTCTGTTAACAAAAAAAAAATCACTTGAATAAATACCAAAAACAATAAATGGATGTAAACAAAATTGCACTTAAAAAAATATTAAACATTAGGCTCAGACATAAATAGTGATACATTCCATAACAGGCAAAACACCATATATAAGACTTTTTTTTTATATAAAAGGCTATCGAATCAACACTCTTGGTTATAGGGCTGTAAAATCGATTAATCGCATCTAACATAAAAGTCTGTGTTAAAATAATATATGTGTGTGTATGTTATATTTAGCACCCATAATATACACAAACATATATTATGTTACACATACCTTCCTTGGACCACTTTTGATAGATACTGACCACTGCTGACCAGGAACACCCCTCAAGTGCTGCAGTTTTGGAGATGCTCTGACCCAGTCGTCTAGCCATCATGATTTGGCCCTTGTCAAACTGCTCAAATCCTTACACTTGCCCATTTTTCCTGCTTCCAACACATCAACTTTGAGGACAGAATGTTCACTTGCTGCCTAATATATCCCACCCACTAACAGGTTCTGTGATGAAGAGATAATCAGTGTTAAGAAAAGTCAGAAATGCTACTTTAGAAATATGAATTGTTATATACAGCATACTATATAAATGTTAATGCAACTTTAATTTGGTCAAATTGTTTAGCTGCTAAAGAGGAGACAGCTTTGAAGGTCCTGCCAACTCTGCTTCCCCCATCCATCTACAGGAGAGGAGGAAAGGTCTTCAGACCCACCACAGAGGAGGCCCAGAAGTCATTTATTGACATGCAACCTGTAAGTTTTGCTTTAGTGTTTCTACTTCAATAAGGGTGGACGTTTGCACTGTTTGATATGCTTGATAACTATGAAAGTAATTCAGGGTTACAATATTGATAATTTACAATATTTATAATTTTGAAAGCTGCAGTCCATAACCTTTTTTTTTTTTGTGTGTGTTCAAAATTTACAAATAGTATATAATGAATGAGTACATCATGAATACATTTTCCAAATCGTGTTTTTGTCTTATCCTGAATCACTAACGGTACACCTATATAATAAGTCTTTATATTCAGACTATTTTAGACTGGCGGAGGAGCACAGTACCTGTGTGACTCGTCATAGACATAAAAAGAGAGAAGTAACTCTGGTTACAATGTTCTTCCACAAGACGCATGCAGTTCTGTTTATTAACCGCTAGAGCACCAAAAGTTATGGACTGCAGCTTTACCCAACAAAAAGTTAAGGAAAGCTGCAATTCGTAACTTTTTTTGGATACAAATTTTTACAAAAAATCTGTTATTGAGCAAGTACATGAAAGATCAGTGTCCTTTCCCAGTGTCCCAGTCACCTTAAAGGATTAGTTCTCCCCAAAATGAAAATGTCCTAATAATTTACTCACCCCAATGCCATCCAAGATATCCATGTTTTTCTTTCCTCAGTGCTAGAGAAATTGTGGTTTTTGAGGAAAACATTTCTGGATTTTTCTTCTAACAATGGACTTCATTGGTGACCATTCTTTTTTTAAGTCCAAATCAATGCAGTTTAAAAAGTCTTTGAAGTGTTTAAACGGCTGTACACGATCACAGCTGAAGAAGAGGCTGTTATCTAGTGAAACGATAGGTCATTTAAAAAATTTTTTTATGATTTATAGACTTTTTACCTTCAATAGTTCGGATTGAGCTGATCAACAAACGGACAGGGAACTACGTCATCACGTTGAAAGGTCACGCCTACTATTCATATTCATCAGAATGTTATTCATTTACTATTCAAATTCATATTCACTGAATACTATTACTATATATATATATAATTGCAAATAATACTATTTGAACTATCCTCCTACGTATGGTCGCATTGTAAACAGTGGGGCGGTGCTTCTGCCGGCGCCGACATGACCTTTCAACGTGATGACGTAATTCCCTGTCCGTTTGTTGATCAGCTCAATCCGAACTATTGAAGGTAAAAAGTCTATAAATTATAATTTCAATTTTTTTGAAAATGACCTATCGTTTCACTAGATAACAACCTCTTCTTCAGCTGTGATCGTGTACAGCCCGTTTAAACACTTCAAAGACTTTTGAAACTGCATTTGGACTTAAAAACGATGGTAACCAATGAAGTCCATTGTTAGATGAAAAATCCAGAAATGTTTTCTTCAAAAAACATAATTTCTCTCGCACTGAGGAAAGAAAGACATGGATATCTTAGATGGCATTGGGGTGAGTAAATTATTAGGACATTTTCATTTTGGGGAGAACTAATCCTTTAACTTCCCCCGATTCACAACGGTACATTTATAATAATGATTTATAATTTGAGCTGTCGAGTCCGGAAATGTCTGTCTGTATACTAAGAATATACAGCTATTATATCGCAAGTCAGAGTACTGGTGATGGTGCTTCATTTTTAGCTTGTTCTTATAGCAGTTATTTAGAATTTAAACCACATCAAGAAAATGGCTTCAAATTAACCAAACCAGTAAATGAGAAAACAAAAAGTACTGTAAGTAAACAACCATAAACAAAGAAACAGAACATTTTACCTGAAGAATAACATTTAAATGAGAAAACTATAGGCCTTTATCAAAGTACGTGTCGTCACATCTGGCTCTGATTAGTACTGTAAAGGAATTTCCGCCTGGATTATTTTCAATGGACAGGCGCCAGTTTAAAATTTAAACTTACATGATACCCTACCATGCATGTCATCTTTCATTTTATTGTGTAACATTATCTTTCCTGTAGCTCAAACAGTAGAGCATTGGCGCTTGGAATGGCAAGATTATGGGTTTGATTCCCAGGGAAAGCAAAAACACTGATAAGAATGTAAATGTGTATCTTGAAATGCAACTGTAAGTCGCTTTGGATAAAAGCGTCTGCCAAATGCATAAATGTAAATTATCTAAGATGAAAATTATCTAAGCTTATCTAAATGATCATCAGTGCTGCCAGTCAGGAGATTAACAAGCGGGTTTGTGAGTTTTAATGTTAAAGACACTATCAACATTACAGTAATATTTAGACTTTTTTAATGCCTAAATGTTGATAATATTAGTCCAAATTATTCTTTTATTACCATTACTATAAATATGTAAATACACATTTTGTCATATTTGGTAATGTTTGCAATACAATTTTTTTTATATTTCCACCAAAAAAGCTTAACTAGCATGTCAGTTATATTGCAGCACTCTAAGTTATTGTGTGTAATCAACAGGTTGGGACCAACATGGTTGAATATTTAAACCATGAGATGACTGGAGCATTGCTGCACATTCTATGCCTCAGTGATGAGACAAGGGGGACATCACAGACCTTTGCCATTATTCCAGGCCACGCCATTGAGACTGTGTCTTTGTTGGAGGCGGTTGATCTTTGCTTTAAAGCTTTTTTTGTTTTTGATGTTCAGTACACCAAGCAGTGTCTCCCCACCTGGGAGTTTCTCCAGCATGCTGTATATCAAATTGAAGGAAAAGAGTCCTCCTCTGTAAAGTTTTTGAGGACAACAGTGGTTTCAGGCCCACATGATATGTAGATGATTTTAAAATGTATTTTGTTGCTGTTCTTAAATCAACACATCTTAATAAATTAAATTGTAATCGTATGAGAGTTCAAATTAGTTGTTTAATGACTTTTAAAGCCTGAATATTTGGACAGATTTACATTTGTTATAAAGTCTGTGGGGAAGGGTGAATGTCAGAGGGTGTGTGGGTGGGGGTTGGGATGGGGGGGTAAAGAATGTATTCAATATTGTATACAAACAAAGTATTAAAGAAATGTATTGTTTTTAAAGAAATAATATGTTTTAAATTAAATAAGATTGAAATCACATATACATGGCCTCTCTGGTTTATTGTATTAAAGAGACAATAATTATTTTACATTCGTAATATAAAATATATTTGTAACTAATGTATAAAGGCAGTGAGACAGGAAATAATCTATTTATTATTAAATAATAACTATTTATTTGACTAAACTATTTGTTTGACTTAATCCAGCAAGAGGGTTAATTTTACCCACTGGTTGGGTCAAATGAATGACCCAGTAATATGGGTTAAACGGTAAAACCCAGCACTTGGGTCAAACCAACCCAGCGCGTGTGTTCTGTCCAATAGTGACCCAGCAGCGTGGTTAAGGTTGGGTTATTTTTTAACCCAGCAGTTTTTAGAGTGTAGGCTATATAGGCTAAAACCAAAATATGGTAAACAGTTTATTAATAAAATATAGCCTATTATGCACAGGAAAGCAGACAAGCCCAGAATAGCTAGAAACAAGCCAAAACCTAATGTAGAGCGAAACTGGGCTCACGTACAGCTCTCTTTCATCACAAATCCAAATGTTTCCATATTCGCAATGTATTTGAAGAAAAAATCATAATGAACAAAAATGTGCCTCACTGGAGTGGGCCGGGGCTCACGATACGGCACAGACATAATACAGATTATTTAAATTGATTGTATAACGTTATATCTGTATTGGTGATTCTTTATTTTAATAATGAACAGGCCGCACTTGCAATGAACATATGCGCATGAGGCGCTAGCGCGATCAAATCGCTGAAACACAATACTCCGTCACTTAGGCTACAGTAGGGCATAATGCGATTTTGAATTCACTTTGAAGATTCAATAATATAAAAGATTATTAGAAATGTTATAAAGCGAACACTGTTACGTTCTCATTTCGCTCTGGAACCTATACGAGAATGCAATTTTCCCTGAATATCCAGAATATTGCATATGTGAAATTGATTTTATATAGGCCTAACAGTTCAACAAAAAAGGCAATATTAAGTGTACATTTTACATTTTAAAAGAAGCCTACATTTTAAACACAATATTGTCTATATTGTATTTTACAACAAAATACTAGTTCCAAATGAGCCCCGGCCCACTCCAGTGCGGCACTTTTTTGTTCATTATGATTTTTTCTTCAAATACATTGCGAATATGGAAACATTTGGATTTGTGATGAAAGAGAGCTGTACGTGAGCCCAGTTTCGCTTTACATTAGGTTTTGGCTTGTTTCTAGCTATTCTGGGCTTGTCTGCTTTCCTGTGCATAATATGCTATATTTTATTAATAAACTGTTTACCATATTTTGGTTTTAGCCTATAGCCTACTGTCTTTGTCCAGCTTCCCTTAAGGATCCTTTCTATATCCTGACGGTTTTAAATGGGGGAGAAACGTTGTATTATGGCTATTTGCTTTACTGATAGCTATTAATAAGGTTATTAATATTACAATTTTTATTAGCATTAATAGTATTTATTAGGCCTTACGGAATTGGGCCTCCAATGCCACTGTTATAGTAGCTACATCCACATTAAGTGTTTTAGAATGTCCCAAAACCATGTCTTAAACTATAGGCAAAGCTGACTGTACCCTATTTGAACTTGAGTCCAAGTTTAAAATAAAACTCTTTCTTTATATGAGGGATAGCCTTCGCTTAAAGTGCAGTTTACCAGGTTACGTTCATATTCTGGGCTATTCTGCTTGTCTGTCTACTTTAATAATATGGTGTGTAATCCGTGTACTGAATTTAGTCATCCAGTGTGTAACAAACGTTATAATCACGGGAAGAATGAGGCGGGAACCGGCGAACATTCAAACAAAACTTTAATAATAAAATATACGTAAAAGACCGCGACAGCCCCTACTCGTGGACGAGTGTCGCACACAAACAGAACAAAAACACAAAATAAAGTCCGAGCCTAGTCCTCTATCGTCCCAACACTGTCATCAGTCCATCCTTCAGTTCTCCTTCGCGGGACTCGTTACCGGTGAATGGCGCAGGTGCTCCACCGGCCTCGCTCCGTTCCCACGGCTCTCACACAGTGTTTTACATTAAGCGTTTTAGTATGTCCCAAAACCGTGCCGTAATAAGCATGCACTGACTATTTCTCCAAGTTCAAAACAAAACTTCTATGAACCGCTCCACTGTGAATGTATGGAGCTGTATGAACCACTACAAGCTGTAAAGTAAACAGGAAGTGTTTTGTCCGAGCTCACTTGGTTTTGCGAGAGAACGCAAATGTTTTGCGAGGGAACGCAAATAATTTTGAGAGAGAATGCAAAATTTTGCAATAGAACGCAAATATCTTTGCGCGAGAACGCAAAAGAAAATCTAAAGAACAAAAAAAAAAAAAAAATATATATTATGACAAAAACCCAAAATAATTACAAACAAAATCAATAATATCAACCAAAATAAACCAAAATAACACCCGAAAATAATAGTATCTCAATGATACTAAAATAACACTGGACACAATAGATTGGTAACAAAACAATCATAACTTCAAGTTTGGTATTACAGTAAAAAGTAAACACAGAAAAATCCAATTATTTCCATATCTCATTTATAGTGCTGATGCAAATACAGATCAGATACACACATTTCTTTGACAACAAATACAAACCTTATTCCAAAAAAGTTGGGACACTACAAATTGTGAATAAAAACAGAATGCAATGATGTGGAAGTTCCAAATTTCAATATTTTATTCAGAATAATGCTGGTGGTTCCAGCTAACCCATCGTTTCATCACAACTTCTCTATACAGCTGGGTTCGTCAACCATAACTCCTTCCAGGACAGCCAGAAACCTAGGAGTTGTGATGGATCATCAGTTAAGCTTCACAGACCATATTGCTACAACGACCCGGTCCTGCAGATTTGCCTTTATACAACATTAGGAAGATTAGACCCTTCCTGTCAGAGCAAGCCACCCAACTTCTTGTCCAAGCTCTTGTTCTCTCCAGACTGGACTATTGTAATGCTCTTCTGGCGGGCCTTCCTGCATGTACTATCAAGCCTCTACAACTGATCCAGAATGCAGCAGCGAGGGTTGTCTTCAATGAGCCAAAAACAGCTCATGTGACTCCTCTCCTCATCAGGTTACACTGGCTACCAGTAGCCGCTCGCATCAAATTCAAGGTACTGATGCTTGCCTACAAGACGACCACTGGCACGGCGCCAACATACCTAAACTCACTAGTTCAGTCTTATGCGCCCTCCAGAAGTTTGCGCTCTGCAAGTGAACGACGTCTTGTGGTGCCATCCCAAAGAGGTTCAAAATCACTCTCACGGACTTTTTCCTGGACTGCGCCCCAGCTGGTGGAATGACCTCCCGATCTCAATTCGAACAGCTGAGTCTTTACTCATTTTTAAAAAACATCTAAAGACTCATCTTTTTTGCCTGCACTTAACCCAACTAATACTAGTACTTACCTTTTCT
The DNA here is from genome assembly GCF_018340385.1 of Cyprinus carpio. NCBI lineage: Eukaryota > Metazoa > Chordata > Actinopteri > Cypriniformes > Cyprinidae > Cyprinus > Cyprinus carpio. Next base: position 15,615,534 of record NC_056620.1, read on the forward strand.
TTTTCTTGTCTATCATATTCAAAAAAAAAAAAAAAAAAAAAAACCCTGGCTACGTGTTCTGTATTAGACTAACTGAGACTTGTCATAGCACTTGTATACCGTTGTTGTTCTCTCGTTGATCTGATTGTTTCTACTGTTCTCATTTGTAAGTCGCTTTGGATAAAAGCGTCTGCAAAATAAATAAAATTAAATTTAAATCCAAAAAATAATACAACATAGATGACATATCAAATGTTTAAACTGAGAAAATGTATCATTTTAAGGGAAAATGAAGTTGATTTTAAATTTCATGGCATCAACACATCTCAAAAAAGTTGGGACAAGGCCATGTTCACCACTGTGTGGCATCCCCTCTTTTTTTTATAACAGTCTGCAAACGTCTGGGGACTGAGGAGACAAGTTGCTCAAGTTTAGGAATAGGAATGTTGTCCCATTCTTGTCTAATACAGGCTTCTAGTTGCTCAACTGTCTTAGGTCTTCTTTGTCGCATCTTCCTCTTTATGATGTGCCAAATATTTTCTATGGGTGAAAGATCTGGACTGCAGACTGGCCATTTCAGTACCCGGATCCTTCTACACAGCCATGATGTTGTAATTGTTGCAGGATGTGGTCTGGCATTGTCATGTTGGAAAATGCAAGGTCTTCCCTGAAAGAGATGATGTCTGGATGAGAGCATATGTTGTTCTAGAACTTGGATATATCTTTCAGCATTGATGGTGCCTTTCCAGATGTGTAAGCTGCCCATGCAACCCCATACTATCAGAGATGCAGGCTTCTGAACTGAGCGCTGATAACAACTTGGGTTGTCCTTGTCCTCTTTAGTACAGATGACATGGCGTCCCAGTTTTCCAAAAAGAACTTCAAATTTTGATTCGTCTGACCACAGAACAGTTTTCCACTTTGCCACAGTCCATTTTAAATGAGCCTTGGCCCAGAGAAAACGCCTGCACTTCTGGATCATGTTTAGATATGATATTTTTCTCTGACAAACTCCTTTCTGATATTGCTCCACTATTTTTCGCCGCAGCATTGGGGGAATTGGTAATGCTCTGCCAGTCTTGACTTCTGAGAGACACTGCCACTCTGAGAGGCTCTTTTATACCCAATCATGTTGCCAATTGACCTAATAAGTTGCAAATTGGTCCTCCAGCTGTTCCTTATATGTACATTTAATTTTTCTGGCCTCTTATTGCTACCTGTCCCAACTTTTTTGGAATGTGTAGCTCTCATGAAATCCAAAATGAGCCAATATTTGGCATGACATTTCAAAATGTCTCACTTTCAACATCTGATATGTTATCTATATTTTATTGTGAATAAAAAATAAGTTTAAAATTTATAAAAACCACAACTAAAGTCAGTTCACTCTCCGGCAATATTCAAAAATTCTCCAATCGGGTTTGTATATCCTTTAATTGATATCAAAGGAATCCAGTCAGAAACAGCTTTGCATGTGTATGAGTTTTTGTATTGATGCTGTGAGACAGAACTAGCATTTGTATTGATAAAAGGAAGAATGTTAGGTTTTCCAGTTTTTGACCGTTGTTTTTAGATTAGTTTCAGTATGACTGATCACCTAGTCGCTATGACGTAGGCTTGAATCTGTTTTAAAGAGTCAAAAAGTCAGCCTCTCATAATGAGTATCTCTTTTCCTCCATCTAAAGGGCACTAGCTGTTATCTCAAGTTCTCACAGAGGTACTTTAGTTGTTTTAGATATCATGCAGATTAACCACTGACCTAAAACCATCGGTCCACCAACACTTTCCGATTTAAGACTTTCATATTTAAGATTTTCTTCTTCACGTAAAGCCATTATTATTATTATCATCATATTATGTGGTGACATCCAGAGCTCACCTGTTCTCCTACAGAGTGAATCATTCACTCAGCCGATTCATCTTTGAGTTGACTGAAACAATGCAAGAATTCAATAATGGCCCTGTCCCAAATCGTCTTCCTCTGAATCTTTACTTTTGTGACATAATGCCGCTTTGACTGTTGGGTAGAAGTCTGCTGCTCGGCAGAAGTCATATCGAGTGCCCATAGTGGCCGCAAAGGGGACGTTCACGAGCTCCCTTCTGAATGCTAAAATGATGAATGGGACACCCTACGGCAGGGCTGGGCAACTGTCCTGGAGAGTTTAGCTCCAACCTTAATCAAACACACCTGCCCTCCAGGACCAAAGTTGGCCAGCCCTGCCCTACAGTCTCATGGACTTAACAGACACATGCACACTGGGCCGTCCCTTTTGAAATTATTTTTATTGTAATAAGTGTAGTAACCATGTTTTTTTGGCATATTGATTACCATTTGTACAAGTACAGTTTTACTACAAATAGTTAGTGTAACAAAACCATGGTTAATTTGTAGGGATGTACCAATACCACTTTTTTTTTTATTTAGAATGAGTCCAATACAGATACTTTCATTTTTGTTACTTGCCGATACGATATATTTTCACAGCATTTGTCATTTTTTACAAATATTAGGTACAAAGACAAAAATAAGACCCAGCTAAGTTACGTAACTGCAACGTAATTTGACGACCAAACTTTCATTGTAGCAACGTATCCAGAATTTCACTTTTCCAATTGTCACAACATAACTAGTTTGGTTGTCAATTTACATTGTAGTCACGTATTATGGTTAACTTATTTACGTTGTCAGAGTCATAATTACCTTGCTACGACGAAAGTTTGGTCTTCATACAGTGTTGTCTTAAATATTTTTATAACTGTTCAAAGTCACAAGATTGCATGGTACTGGTGATGACCAGTTAGAAAGTCTGAATTAATTTGTTTTGCAAATTACCTTTACCTCCAATTCATAAACTGGCCTTATGGTTTCAAACTGCATAATCATACCTTTTAAGGGCACTTAGCAAATTTAAATAGTTTAGTTTTTTCTGCAGTCAAAGAAAGTAGCTTAAATTATGTCAGTGATTCTCTCATTTTAAAGATTATTAATTTTTTTTTTTAATTTTGATCTGCAGTCCAAGTAAAAAAAAAAAAAAAAAAAAAAAAAAAGCCTTTAGCCTTATCTATACTGGCTAATCACATGTTTTCTTAACTTTTAACTTAAAAATTGTTATAAAGAAATTGAAATCAACTTTAGGCTAGGCCATTGGTCTCAAACTCAATTCCTGGAGGGCCACAGATCTGCACAGTTTAGCTCCAAACACACCTGATTCAGCTAATCAAGGTCTTCAGGATTACCAACTTACAAGCAGGTGTAATTTACAGCTGGTTGGAGCTAAACTCTGCAGAGCTATGGCCCTCCAGGAGCTGGGTTTGGGGCTAGGCCAGTGGTTCCAATGTCTCCCTCCTCTATCACACCTGATTCAACTCATCAACTCATTAGCTGAGACTGCAAGATATCCACCTTTATCCTGAGGTAAAAATGGGCGCCTCCGTTTGTAAATTCTATGGGTCTAGCTTCCGGTCTCATTTGCGTCCAGTATGGATGTGACGAGATCTCGAGATTCAATGTGTTAACCTGATGCTATCCTTGCAAAACATTTTGCAGTGTTTACATTAGAGCTTAACAATTAATCATTTAAAGATCGCGATATCAATTCAAACACCCACACGATCTTATTCCTGAATGAAAAAAGATTAAGTTATGTCTATTATTTATGACTGTCACATCGCGAGTGTCATTGGCACGTGAGAAGCACGTTCTGTCGCTGCACATGTTAATGCATCATTCACGCTGCTGCTGATTCAGAAAGAGCAACAGTCTTTTCAACCACACAGTAATATTTCTGTGTTACAGACAATTAAGCAACAAGTACTGGGATAAGTTTACAGTTTGGGGTATAAAACACTTATTCTCTACAGTAGCGATCAAAACGAAAGTATCTTAATGCGTCTATGTATTGTAACGCTTATCCTCTTCCACCAGGTGGCGACAACTGCCCGTTTAAAAAAAAAAAAAAAGTTTGTCATTGAATCGTTCATTCAGGAGATTCCAGTAGTGAAACAAGTCTTTATGAATTGGGACAATGACTCCTTCATTGATTTATTTTTTTTAATTTAATTTTGTTCAAATTAATATAAATTTTTAGGCAATGAACATTTTGTCAGAACCACTAGTAAATTAGGTTATTTTGTTTAGTTTTCTAATATCTTTTTCTTCAGAATTGTGAGAAAATCGTGATCTCCATATATATGTATGTATGTGTATGTGTTAAGCAATTAACATTCATTTCTTAAATCTTTAGTAATTCTTACTTTCCCTATTCTTGCAATATTCAAGTGTTCATGTACCTGAGTAATATCTGCACCCACTGAAGTCTGAAGAGAACACAATATGCTAGTAGACAGCAGTCCATATGAGAGAGAGGTCTGGTGTGGAGGGTGGATCTGGAACTGACTTCTGTACAGTTTGTCCCATCTCTTGATTATCTGTCTTCAAGAACTGCCCTGAAATACAATTCAAACATTAACAACGATAGTTATAAGTGTAATGTGAGGCTCTTACATTCACAATGCTCATTTTGGCCTCTTCAGCTAATTTTGGAAATATAGTTAATATCAGAAATATGCAGCATGCACGACACAAGGAAATTGTCAATAACATCACCACTTTGAGGTACAATATCTATATCAGTAAGATCAATTCCATTTGATATAATTAAACCTAGCTCATGAGTGGGCCTGGTGACGTTTTGCTTGACTCCAAAACAGTCAGTAGACGCCTACTGTCCTAATGCATCATTTGTATTATCAATGTGAATGTTAAAATCACCGACAATTAGCGCTTTATCAGCAGTAACCAATAGGTCTGAGAGGAAATCTGCAAATTCTCTTAGGAAATCTGTATACGGCCCTGGCAGTCTATACACAGTATCCAGAGCAAGAGATACGATAGATTTCTTTTGCATATCTGACAGTGTAACATTAAGCAGAAGAAGTTTTCGAATGAGTTAAACCTGTATCCGGTTTTTGTTTTATTTTTAGTAATGTTGAGAATATCACTAGGCTATATATTGTTGCAACACCTCCCCCACGAACAATCTGACAGGGCTCATGCTTATAACAGTAGTTTGGTGGAGCAGACTCATTTAAACCAATATAATCAGTTGGTTTTAGCCAGGTTTCAGTCAAGCAGAGTACATCAAAACTATTATCTGTGATCATTTCATTTACAATAACTGCTTTGGGTGTGAGTGATCTAATGATTATTAGCCCAAACTTTAAAAATTGTTTTTGTTCATGTTTTTTTTTGCATTTTTCTGGTTTAATCACATTCAGCTTTTTTCTAGAGCCTGCTTTAAAATGTATATTTTGACTTCACTATTCGGGGAACAGACCAGTGTGAATTTCATCAACGAAGACGAAAAATATTTAACACATTTTTTCTGTAACTAAAGACGAGACATTGACGGGCTAAAACTAATATCTGATAATAAAAACTAACGAAATTTATGCACGTCTTCATTAATAAGACCAGGAATTAAAAAAAAAAAAAATTAAAATAAAATTAAAAAAAAAAAAAAGTTATGAGGTCTACCTGACATATAAATCACATCCTATAGGCTATGGTCTTGTCCTTCAAAATGTGCATCCCTGTCATTGGATTGCAATCGGATAAGGGGCGTTCGCATATCTCGTCTCGGTATGGCAGCCACAATGGATGGATAGAATACCAAAATGTGAACTAGCGATCTGAAACAATGGCATCTGCACCTGAAGTGGTAGGAAAAAGAATTGCAATGATAGAAGTGCTCTCTCTCGTAAACGCTCCACTTCTTCAGTTCTCAGCACTCAAACACAAACACAGCAGTCCACATGTCAATTTGTGTAGAATATCTCTTAAAAAAAAAAAAAAAAAAAAAAAAAAAAAAAAAAAAGACTAAAAAAATGCCTGTCAAAATGAACACTGGAACAGACACAGTCTTTATTGATTGGACAGCACAAGTACTTCTATCATTTAAGTGGGTAGAATAAAAGCCATCATAGCAGCTATTTGAGAATTGGCTTACTACATATGGAGTGTTGCGTTCTGGATATGCTGTCTGACAGGAGTTCCGTTCCTGCTGGGGTGCAGGCCATCAGCACGAAAAAGCCTAGGACACTCCCAGAAAAGATTCCAATAATTAACAAAGAGCAGTTTCTGTTCTTTACACCATGACAATAACCATTTGTTTAAAGCAAAAAGTCTACTGAACCTTTTGGGTCCTTGTCGATATGTTGGAAGCGGTCCTGACACGAGGATCGTCGCCGCGGGAGATGTGCTGTGTGCCGTCTCGATCAGGCTCCTGAAGTCCCTCTTCAGTCTGCCGTAGCTTGGTGTCGTTAACCCTGGCATGAAGCACGACCACTCCAGGGCTCTCGTTGCCCATCAGGATCGTGGGTATCTGCACAGAAACATTGAGAACATGAGCACCAGGGAAACAGTGAGTGTGCACATTACCTTCAGTTAACATAGCATGAATATATGAATAAGAATTTCAATCGGGTTTCAGGCCCCACCATAGCACAGAAACTGCACTTGGTAATATTACAAATGACTTGTTTCTTGTCAGACCAAGGCTGCATCTCATTGCTAGTTTTACTTGATCTTAGTGCTGCGTTCGACATCATAGATCATGACATACTCATAGATCGCTTACAAAACTATACAGGTATTCAAGGGCAGGCTTTAAGATGGTTTAGATTCTACCTATCTGATCGCTACCACTTTGTTTAAACTCTGCGGACCCGGCACCGGGTCCAAAAACTACATACAAAATGTTTGTTTCATTTGCAAAGCCTTCCTTATATGGTATCAGCCCATATATGAGTTCATTTGAAAGCTTAGAGTGTCTTCTTTACAAGGAATACCATTAATTTGGGTTTTATGATTCATAAAGTAGTGAAATTAAGCTTAGAAATATATTTGTCCCACACACAAATTTCCGCCTAACAATTGCGAATAATTTTTTGCGAAGAATGTGTATTTTATATATTTTTCACAAAACAGTCAAGTCATATATCACAAGAAAGCTCTCATTCTCAGAAATTCGACGATGTAGATCGTTTTATTGTGTGACAATTACAGATCGAATGATCTTCAATAAAATCGCGATGTGAAATTTCTCACCTCAGAGCAAATTTTTATTTATACTCGTAGCACCGCTTTAGTCAGGCGCAAAGAGCCACAAATATCTATATACTCTATATTATCTTTTAGATTAGAATCTCTTATTTCAAACAAGACCATTTTTACGTTTCTGTATGCTTCCATCGGTGAGATATAAAGCGTTTTGTCCAGACGCGCACCAGGTTAAAAAAGGCGCACGTTCTTCTAAAGACGCGCTTTCTATATCAAATGCGCTCTCGGGTTGAAGATAATTATGTTCTATAAATCTGAGCTGGTTGTGAAGCGCTATTAATCAGATCAGATGTCACTCTGAGCAGTGGGCCAGTGAGAGCTGTGGAATTTGACACCTCTGCGTAATCAGCGGGGAAGGGTGGGGGCAGTGAGTGACCCCTTCCATGTCCGCCGGGGATGACTGCGGTGGACCCTAGGATATGTAGTTTTCGGCTGTTTGTATACAAAGCTCGCACGTGGAAAAGCTTTCGCATATGCGTCTCGGAGAATACCAATTTATAATAATCATATTACAAGTTATTGATGATCACCGGCTCCGTGGACGCGCGTCTGGTGAGGCTATAAGCGTGTTAGTTACTTTTTTTTTATCTTTGAATCTTTATTTTGAAACGTGAAAGCCCAAACTTTCATTAATAAGAGCTCAAATCTATTATGCTATAGACGGTTTCATCAGGCGCACGTGCCTGGCTCTAAGTTGTTGTTCTGTGTTTATTTATCAGCTATGGCGCCGTCTACAAACTGAAGTTGGGCCCAGATGGTTGTGCTGTGGGATGTGTTTCCCATACATTTATTTATTTGTGGCGCTCACAATATCAAAACCGACCAATTTTCCAAAAGGCTTCGTTGAATAACATGAGCACGTACTGCACATTTAAAAATCAAAACAAGGCTCGGGTGTTTTTATACCACTGTATTTCTGAAAGAAGACTATCTTTAATTAGTCTATTAAATTTTCGATGTCATTTTCATTTAATCTTGCTTGTTATATGCCTGATAAAGCAGCGTTTGTGAGCTCAGCGCTGCTTTGTGTAAGTTACACCAATTACTGGGGAAACCTCTGTTTCTCCCGCTTTAAAGCATCTCCTGCTGACAGAGAACGAATTTGCATTTTCTGTAAGTCTGATTTACGCAGCAAACATATTTTGCTTGTTATCAAAAATAAAACTCTAGAGGGACTACTTAGCTGTTGTTATTGATTCTATTTGGAAGTCTACCGGAAGTTAAGTTAGGGCCGCAATGGAGCGCATGCGCAGTAACGTTTAACGTTTGTTTATGTTGTTGCCATTGAAACCGTCTATAGTTCCCTTCCATAGGTCACTTCGATGCTGCGGTGACGTCACCGTATGGGAACACCTTTTGGTGTGACGAATGTCTGAAGCCCTATACCATCCCACCAATCCTATTGGCCAAATAGCCCTTGGCACATATGTATAGTATACCTCAGTGCCGCGCGCTATTTCGCTCAGATTTCATTTCCTTCAGGAAAGCGAATCATCTGTGCCCTAAGGAATCATCTCGCGTTCTCAGCGGTTTTTCTTCGAGCAGTGTTCAACTCCTCTTTGTGGACGCGATGAGTTTTCGGAAGTGTAAGGAACCGTGTACGTTCATCACGAAGGGAGACAGTCATGAAAGGTGCGTAGTGTGCTTGGGCTTACATCACACACAGGCAGCACTTAGTGGCCTTTCTTCTTGCCCCCATTGTGATAGCCTGCGGCTTAAAGTACTGCGCTCGAGGGCAGAAGTATTTTCTAAGGTCGCCCCCGCGTCCAACCCCCGCCGTGTCACTTCTGCGGCTACCGAGGCACCGCACGAGGCGATGGCTTGGGGAGACATGTGCGACATAGACTACGAGGACAGCGCTGCACTGGAGTTCTCTCCACGTCGCTCGCTCTCCCCGACCCGAGTGCAGGAAATGAACTTTGTGGAACCCGTCGTTTTTTCAAATGAGTGTTTACAGCCCACCCCGGAGGCATACGATGCTATTTCCTTCGGTTGTGGACAGTATGACGACGACATCTTATCCACCGCGGCCTCGGAGTCTGAGGACTTCATGGCTGATGCTTGCACTTCGGTGGTGGATAATTTTAGGGCAGCGAAACAGCAATCAGCTGCCTTCCGCCAGCTGATTCCTCGCAGGCCCAGGGAGACTGAATGGCGTCAGGCGCTGGCGCGGTCTCGCTCGACCTCCTCTAACCACCAACGGGTCGCCTCACGAGAAGAGCCTTCACCTATGGCGCCCCCTCATAAAGATTGGGGTCCTAAGGTTGTTCCACCGGCTCGCCAGCGACAGCGGAAAAGGTTAGACCTGAGCTCGACGGCTAATGCCTCTCGTCCTCGGGCCCTTACAGCAGCTCCTGATACTCTTGCTGTTCGCCAGGGACTGTGCCCTCCACTAGAGAGCGCTGTTGGACCATTTCGGCGCATCCAACCCTCTCTCTGCAGTCCCCACACTCAAACATTGACTGTCTCTCCACAAAGGGCGCTTCGAGCAGCATTGGATCAAGCTACCATGTCAAGCATTCCCTCAGACACTCTGCGCAATTCAGCCTTCAGAATTCGAGGGACGGTTCAAGGGTCTGGCAAAGATGGCCTGTTTATGACAGCTCACACAATTCCTGCCATGGACACGCTTCAGGATTATACACAACGAATCGCAATGACTTTGACGCATGCGCTTCCCCTGCTTACGGACGCCGCGAGCCTTTCGTGCCAGGACATTTTAACGTGTATGGAAACGTTGCAGAAGGCGGAGCCCTTGAAACCACTGACGTTATTTCGGGCCGCGTGGGAATGCTTGCCCGGCATTTCACAATGGGTGTTATGCACAATTCGTCACGGAAACACCATTCAGTTTCGAAAAGGCCCGCCTCCTTTCCGCGGAATTCTTCCCACGGTTGTGAAGCCAAAGGAAATCGTGGTGCTGCGGCAAGAGATGTCAGCTCTGCTGAGCAAAGGGACTATAGAAAAGGTACCTCTCAGATGGAGTCAGGTTTTTACAGCCGCTATTTTGTTGTACCAAAAAAAGGGGGCGGTTTGCGACCCATATTGGATTTTCGCTGTTTGAATCTTGCATTCAGGACGAGCAAATTCAAGATGTTAACGGTAAAATCTATTTTGTCTCAGATTCAACCAAACAACTGGTTTGTCACGATTGATCTGAAGGATGCATATTTTTATATTCAGATCATCAAGAGACACAGGAAGTTCCTCAGATTCGCTTTAGAGGGCAAAGCGTATTAATACCGTGTTCTTCCCTTCGGCTTAGCCCTGGCTCCCCGAACTTTTTTGAAATGCATGGACGCAGCTCTGGCCCTGTTGTGGCTCCAGGGCGTTCGCGCGTTGAATTACTTAGACGATTGGCTGGTGTTAGCACAATCGCAGACTCAAGCACACTCATCTAAACAGCCTGGGCTTACGCACAAATTTCCAGAAGAGCGTTTTAATTCCCTCTCAGCGGATAACCTTTCTTCCAACACAACGAACAACCTTACTGCCAATAGACTTGGACTCTCGCGCGATGACAGCAAGACTATCTCTCCCACGCGTTCAGTCTCTCATGTCATGCATGCGTTGGTGGCTCCGTGGTTTGCGGATCTGGTCAGTCTGCTAGCGGGCTCTCCGTGGGAGATTCCCCTCAGACAGGACTTACTATCGCAAGCACGAGGGATGATTTGGAACCCAAGGCCAGATCTATGGAAGCTGTGGGCGTGGCCTCTGAGCGGAGTGAGTTAATATGTCCCGGTCTTTCTGTCGGAACCACCGAGACTATAATGAATTCTAGGGCAGCTTCTATGAGACGCTTCTATGCTTTCAAATGGAAACTGTTTACGGCCTGGTGTGGAACTCGTAATATGGATCCGGTTTACTGCCCAGTGGCTTCAGTATTGGAGTTCCTTCAAGACCGTTTCTCTGATGGAGTAACACCAGCCACTCTTAAAGTTTACGTGGCAGCCATTTCAGCTAACCACGTATATATAGATGGTGCTTCAGTGGGCCGTTATCTGCTGGTCTCTCGTTTTATACAGGGTTCGCGACGGCTAAGGCCTTTTCGCCCTGTGCGAGTTCCTTCATGGGATTTATCCATTGTGTTGCAAGGTCTATCAGGGCATCCGTTTGAGCTCTTGGAAACTGTACCGGATAAAATCCTGACTTTAAAGACAGTTCTTCTTGTGGCTTTATCCTCCCTCAAGAGAGTTGGTGATTTACAGGCTCTTTCTGTTTCGCCCTCGTGCATGGACTTTGCACCAGGGTCTGTGAAAGTATTGCTGTGACCGAGGCCTAATTATGTCCCTAAGGTTGCCTCGAACCCCTTTCACTTTCAACAAGTGGTCTTTACCCCCTGCAGAGGCGGGGTTAGGAGATCTGAGTCTTTGCCCTGTCAGAGCGCTGAGGACTTATGTTGATCGAACAACCCCATGGCGTGAGTCCGACCAGCTGTTTGTATGTTTTGGACACAAGAATAGAGGCCATGCTGTTACAAAGCAACGCATGTCCCATTGGTTGGTGGAGGCAATATCTTTAGCCTATGAGGCGCGCGGACTTGCTTCGCCCTTAGGAGTTAGAGCTCATTCCACGAGACCAGTGGCTTCATCGCAAGCTTTTCTCAGTGGATCTCCTATGGATGATATCTGTGCTGCGGCAGGATGGTCCTCACCGAGCACTTTTATCAAGTTTTACAGTCTGGATGTGAGGACGGCTCTTGGCTCCCGGGTTCTCTCCGCTTGAGCAGATGCTTCCTTGGATCTCAGCTATCAGGTACGTCAGGCGTTATGGTATAGGGTTCCCATACGGTGACGTCACCGCAGCATCGAAGTGACCTATGAAAGGGAACATCTCGGTTACATATGTAACCACGGTTCCCTGAATAGGGAACGAGATGCTGCGGTCCCGGCCGTTCCATACCTTGATAGCGTTCTTCTTCAGTTCATGAAATCTGAGCGAAATAGCGCGCGGCACTCAGGTATACTATGCATACGCATGCGTAGTCCGGTGCCAAGCGCTATTTGGCCAATAGGATTTGCGGGATGGTATAGGGCTTCAGACATTCGTCACAACGAAAGGTGTTCCCATACGGTGACGTCACCGCAGCATCTCGTTCCCTATTCAGGGAACCGTGGTTACGTGATGTTATGCTTCTATGCTAGCGTAATATTTGCTAGCAGACATTTCAGATAATTAAAGGAAAGATACCATAATCACAGAGGTATCAATATTAACAAAAGTACTTAAAGTAGACTGTGGATAATATCAACATTTTTTTTCTTTATATAGAGATGATATGTCAAGGAAATATTGTGAAATTTTGTACATTTTGTTATGTGGAAATGTTTAAATTTTGTAGTGTTACAATTAACTCTGCGTTTATGCCCTGCTCACCCCGTACATGTGAAATGATTTTTACAGACCGTTTCCCGAATGAAAACAGTGCAGTTCAAACAGACGATAGAAATGAATGAACATAGCCTGAAAACATTTTCGTAACATTTGAATTTTCTGGTATATGCAATTTCACGCAGAATACAGCGCATTGAAGTGAGCGAGTTTTTTCTCATTAATAATGCGGACCGATTGAACCTTTTAATACTGACGTTGCTCTGAGACCCTCACTGTAATTACAACTCGTGCGCGCCCGTGCTACAAAACACGCAACACATGTTTTAAATCGTGGACTTCATTGCAATTCAAAAATCACACTAAGGATGCAATTCGTAATTAATGTTGGTAGGCTATATCGTGCAGCCCTAGACTGAACTGTGTGAGTGTGTGTGTCATTTAAACGCAAATTTAGCTGCAGCCAAGTGACTGTGGAACCCACCTTGCTCCATTCTGCGACCCACAAGTGGGTCACAACCCACAGTTTGAAAACCCCTGGTCTAGATCATTTCACACAGTCTGCTAATTTCACTTTTGCTTTAATCGTGTGTGCTTGACGTTTAAAATAAATGTTGTTTATAGTGAATGCCCCTATAATTTTTGTTTGTTTTATATTTACGATTTAGTTCCAAATCCAAATGCATGCGTTAATGGAGCGAACAGCAATCAAGATCATGCAACAGAAGCTCTCTCTCTCTCTCAGTGTTTCCTTAGCAAGTTTGTTGCTGAATTTAGCAACTTTTCACACCACCCTAGCAACTTTTTCTTACAAAAGCACCTAGCAACAAGTTTTGCTATTTTTAAAAATTTATTTGGCAACTTTTAGCAACTTGCCTCAAGCGAGTGCCTCAAGCGAGTTTTGGACGAATAAATCAAAAGTAGGTCAGTACACTTGAATCAAAATGCGAGTGCCTCAAGCGAGTTTTGGAGGAATAAGCGAGTTTTGGACGAATAAATCAAAAGTAGGTCAGTACACTTGAATCAAAACGCGATATGGACAAACTACTAAAAAAAATAATCCTCAAAAATACAATATATGAATCCTGCACGTTTTGCGTGTCTGTGGAAATCAGGCGCGGACGGGCCATCGGGAGAACCGAGACAATTCCCGGTGGTCTGGCAGCCGATTTGGCCCGCTATTTTGATATTATTATTGTATAATTGCATGCCGAATGTACTAAAGCGATTATTTCCGAATCCGCCATTCGATATTAAAAATTAATTTACAAATTAATTTATTTTAAAATAAATACAAATGGTAATCCATTTGCCAAAAAAAAAAAAAAAACATGGTTACTGTATATGGGATTATTATCCTGCCATGATTCAAAACTGAAAATAAAGTTCTGAAAGGTTGAAACTAAGTGTTCGAAAGCTCAAAATCTTACAAAAAAAAGTTTTGCAAGATCGAAAAATAAGATTTGCAAGCTTGCAAAATATAAAAAAATAAAAATATCTCTGCAAACATTATCTTGTTTTTGAGATTTCCTTCTTCAGGACTGCAACATTTTTTTTACGATGTTGCACAAAGAATTTTTCAGATTTTCAAATTTGTCAGTGTTCTCCCACTGTATTAGGTTGTTTTCCAGGTTTGAAACCTTTTAAATGGTGATCTGAAAACTGGAGTGCGAATGTGTGAAAAAAAGTTTTGAAACTCTGAAAACAGAGTTTTGCAGGCTTGCAAAGTGGTAAAAAAAAAAAAAATCTCTGCAAACATAATTTTGTTTTTGAGTTTTCCTAGTTCAGAAGTGCAACACTCTTTTTTTACGGTGTTGTGCAATCATTTTTTCAGAGTTTCGAATTTGTCACTGTTCTCCCAGTGTATAGTTTGTTTTTTCAGATTTGAAACCTTGTAAATAGTGATCTGAAAACTGGTGTGCGAACAGGTGAAAAAAAGTTTTGAAACTCTGAAAACTGAGGTTCGAAAGGGCGAAACTTATTACATTACATTACATTTGCACTCCTATTGCAGACCATTTTTTCAGAGCCGAGTTTACAACACCCACTTTGCGGAGATACGCCCACACAGTTGCGAGCTTGCGACTCACGTGATTAGTGGCAGCGTTATCACGCAGCTCCGCTCTGAAACTCTGAAACTCAGACTGAGCGAAAATGAAGCTTCGCAAACTCGCAACTTAAAAAAAAAGCCTGGAGGGAGGGCCTTCTGCTCTTGGCCAATGATTTGCTGTCTGCTGACGTACAGTCCAATCACAAGTCGTATTTACTGGAAAGGTGGGACTGACGACTGTTCCGCCAATGACGAAAGCGCACAGGATACGCAAACAGAGGATGCACGGATCTCTGGTCACAAGGCGGTCCCGTCTAGAGCTGCAAGAAGAACCATGGCTGGATAGCGTCCGGTCCGGTCCAAAAATAAGGCTACTACCGACGTGTCGCGGGAATTCACTATACAATTGCCAGTAGCCACTGAGTTTTTACCACTGATAGGCCGGCGGTGCATCAATATACACACTCACCTCACGCAGCGAAACGACTCACTTTCAGCTCACTTCTTCTGAAAATGCACATTTATTATTTATTATTACATTTTTTTGCCTCTCTCTGCCCACATACTGTATTTGGATGCAGCTAAATTCTAAAAAAAAAAAAAAAAACTGTTTTCATTTATATATTTTACTGTTTCTGTTGTCAGACAATGAATATGAAATAGTGACCAGCTCTCCCTTCCAAAAAATTAATCTGCACAAAAAATCCTGATAATCGAGCCGTCGTCTGATGAAATCAAATACACATACAGTAAGATAAAAAACAACAACTGTGCTGTGATTTCGGCTAGACTTGCAAGTAAAATTAGAGAAGCAACATCATATGCGTCTCTGTGCGTCTGAACACAGCAGACGCACAGAGAGAGAAAGCAAAGACCTCGCGCAGCAATAACGGCAAGTCTCAGAAACTAAATAGGCCTAAGGTTTGGCAAACCCTAAAGATTTGTCGCTAGGTGCTTTTTTAAAGAAGAAAAAAAAAACTTGCTAAAGGGGTCTGCAAAAGGTGCTAAGTTGGCAACACTGTACATCTCCAGGCCATGGTGAGGTGAGTGTGTATATTGATGCACCGCCGGCCTATCAGTGGTAAACTCAGTGGCTACTGGCAATTGTATAGCTAGTGAATTCCCGCGACAAGTCGGTAGCCTTATTTTTGGACCGGACCGTACGCTATCCAGCCATAGACGCGGTTCTTCTTGCAGCTCTAGACGGGACCGCCTTGTGGCCAGAGATCCGTGCATCCTCTGTTTGCGTATCCTGTGCGCTTTCGTCATTGGCGGAACAGTCCGTCACTCCCACCTTTCCAGTAAATACGACTTGTGATTGGACTGTACGTCAGCAGACAGCAAAGCATTGGCCAAGAGCAGAAGGCCCTCCCTCCAGGCTTTTTTTTAAGTTGCGAGTTTGCGAAGCTTCATTTTCGCTCAGTCTGAGTTTCAGAGTTTCAGAGCGGAGCTGCGTGACAACGCTGCCACAAATCACGTGAGTCGCAAGCTCGCAACTGTGTGGGCGTATCTCCGCAAAGTGGGTGTTGTAAACTCGGCTCTGAAAAAATAGTCTGCAGGAGTGCAAATGTAATGTAATGTAATAAGTTTCGCCCTTTCGAACCTCAGTTTTCAGAGTTTCAAAACTTTTTTTCACCTGTTCGCACACACCAGTTTTCAGATCACTATTTACAAGGTTTCAAATCTGGAAAACAAACTATACACTGGGAGAACAGTGACAAATTCGAAACTCTGAAAAAAATGATTGCACAACACCGTAAAAAAAGAGTGTTGCACTTCTGAACTAGGAAAACTCAAAAAAAAAAAAATTATGTTTGCAGAGATTTTTTTTTTTTTTTTACCACTTTGCAAGCCTGCAAAACTCTGTTTTCAGAGTTTCAAAACTTTTTTTCACACATTCGCACTCCAGTTTTCAGATCACCATTTACAAGGTTTCAAACCTGGAAAACAAACTAATACAGTGGGAGAACACTGACAAATTTTAAAATCTGAAAAATTTCTTTGCGCAACATCGTAAAAAAAAAAAAAAATGTTGCAGTCCTGAAGAAGGAAATCTCAAAAACAAGATAATGTTTGCAGAGATATTTTTATTTTTTTACATTTTGCAAGCTTGCAAATCTTATTTTTCGATCTTGCAAAACTTTTTTTTGTAAGATTTTGAGCTTTCGAACACTTAGTTTCAACCTTTCAGAACTTTATTTTCAGTTTTGAATCATGGCAGGATAATAATCCCATAACTGTACTTTTACTTTAATAAAGGCATGGTTAATTTTTGTAAGGGAAAAACATGACTCATGTTCAGTATTAGGATTTTTCTATAGATATTGTAGTGAATTACTAATTTTGACATGTAGGCAATTTAGAAATTATAGTTTTGTTAAATCTTGAGTATTAAAGTCATGAGAGAGATGGATATCAGGGCAAAATAAAGAGACTGAAAAGAAAAATTGAAGTGAAGGTGCAGTTCAGGAGAGAACTTTTAATTGTTTTGCATGTCCCCATCCTAAAGATTTAAACCTTTTTTATGTCAGGTCCATACAAAAAATAGGTTTGTCCATGTTTCAGAATTTGTTTGTATGAGTTTGAAATTATTTCCCAGTCCGCCCCTCGTGTAAATTAATGGCACAGACATGCGGTTTCATTTACTACACATAGGCCTACTGAAGCTTGCTGTGTTTTCAGCCTCAATATATGAGTCCATGAACACATAACCATTGTTAGATGCAGTGTTTCCTGTATATGCAAATATTTGGTTCCAAAAATAGTATCAGTAAACTATTTCTTATGATTTTAAATCTGCATTGAACTTCAGATCAAACTCAAAGTAAAAGGCAGTACTAAAGTCTGGTTTTGTGGTGGATATGTTCAAATATGATAACCTTAATTCAAGTGATGAAGGATTGTGAAAGTCTGACAGTGTTGAGCACTAATGTAAGGTTAACCCTGCATGGTGTAAATGTTTGAAAATGATTAACAGTTGAAAATAAACATTCATTAGAAATTTTGAAAAGTAATCAAAAAGTAATCAAAATTAATCAGTTACATTACTTTAATAAAGTAATTGGAAAAGTAACACTACTATTACATTTTAAATAGGTAATCTGTATCCTATTACATTTCCAAAGTAACCTTCCCAACACTGAGTGCGAGTACAGGAGCGCAGTATCGGGCCCGATACTGATACCAGTATCGGTATTGGTGCATCCCTATTAATTTGGGGTTAATATGGTTTAACGATATTAACCATGGTTTTTGGTTTTATTTGTAGTAAAACCATGGTTCATTTTCGTAAGGGACTGTGAGTCTGTAAGACTGCAAGTGCACATTAAATTCAATTTGGGACAGAACCATTCGACTGAGAGACTCCAAAGTGTGCATCATTAACATTTTTATCATTTTTTCAGCAAATTTATCTTTTTCCCTTCAATTTTCACTCATCCTTCAACCAAAAACATTTATAACCAAAGCGGTCACAAGAACGATTTGTTTAAAAACACAAATTCAAGTGAGCGTTTTAAATAGGCACCCGACTATTTTTAAAGCAAAGATCAAATTTAAAATAAATTTCATTTGAGTTGAATTAAAAGAGTATTACACAGAGCTTCAGTCGAGATCTTATGGTTAGGCTACTTGTTGATTCTGACATGTTCATACTTCTTTGACCACTAGCCTACTAGTGTGCAAATGCGCACACACACAAACCAACTTCCTGTGTGACATTAGTGGGTTTGCATGTGCAGTGTTTTTTAGCCTCAGACGGAAAGATCCTCACTGTGTATCATAATTTCTGAGTGGGGGCATGAAGGAAGATTCCTTTCACCAAGTATCCTTTGAGCAAACAGCAGTGACTTGCGCTGACACATCGCTCCTCGCACGTGCGATGTGAAACATGGATCATCCAGCGTATCATGGGCCGATAAGCAAACAGAGATGTGAGGAACTGCTCGGCAAGAAAGGACGGGATGGAACATACCTCATTCGGGAAAGCGAGACCATTCAGGGAGCTCTCTGCCTCTGTGTGTAGTGAGTATTGTTTACCTATTCACATTGGTAGTTGTTTTTTTAAGAAACTGATAACTTTATCAAGGAATCATTTTGGAATAATGCGTTCTTTATGGTGTAATCTCCAGTTTCATCTAATTTCCTTGCCACCAACCAATACAAGATGGATAGGTTGTTAATATACACGAATGAATGAATTAAGACTAAAGGATGGATCACACTGATCAAACTATCAAAACTATTTGTCTTGCTGGCTACTATTAGAAAGTACGTCAATAAATATAAACTTAGACATGGAAAGCAGCTCTTTAGAATGAAGGCTGACATTAATATTGATTAGTATTTAAATGTTTTAATATCTGACAATGTTGAAAACAGCCAGGATTCTTATAAAACCTTATAAACTGACATGTAGTTTAAGCAGTAGTGAGTGATATATAATATAAATATTTTTGTGTATAAAAAAAGGATAAAATAAAATGGTTCAGTTGTATTAAGGATATTATACTAATGATCCTTAATTACACTCAAAGTGGCATGTTACTTTCAAAACCAAGGGCAGGTTAATTATTGGAATACATTTTGTTTCTATATCTTAAAAGTCAGTGAATTGTACATTTTTGAATATTTGTTTTATAATCTTTTATAATGAGAATATTTATGGAAAATGAAGCAGTGAATGTGTAATTTGTTAACAAGAATTTGTAATTCTTATCCTATAAACCAGTAGTTTTTTTTAAATTGGTCCTGTTTTTAGCCCTGGTGTTATGTTGCGGCGCAGTTTTACCCATTTAAATCTTTTAGTTGTTGGTAATGTTTTGAAACCAGTGACTTTTCTTGAAATTTTTGAATTTTTTTTTTTTTTTTTTGGTCATTTAGGGTCATGAAACTGTCTGCACTCTGACATGTTTTAGAATATGCATGTATTTAAAAGTATAAAGAATTTTATGTCAGTTTCTCAACTACCCTCTTTACATTTGGCAGACGCTTTTATCCAAGGACACTGACACGGCATTAAAGTCATATTTTTTTTATCTGTTCATGTACAGTATATTGTGTATGCCATGCTTTTGATCTTCAGTACATCATACGGAAGTGCTTTTCCACACCACTTATGTTTAAAATCACATGTTCTCATATATATATATATTTTTTGTGATATTTGATGAGTTAATGTTTAAGACTGCTGTTTTTACAAGATATTTTGTTTGTTTTTCATTGTGGTTAATCCATTTAGGATCAGAAACACAATAGATATTTCTTCCTCCAAATTGTAGTTGACCCTGAAGCGGAACAGTTGTTACTAAAATAAGTAGATGCTTTAGGCAAGTTTAATGGTGAAGCAATCGCCAGTGCACATTTATAAAAAGGGGAAATGGGCAGCCTGCATCAGTAGTAAAAGAGAACTGGTAGATCTGTCTCACACTAGAGACAAAATGTAAAAATATTATAGACTATGCAGTAAAACATGTACAGTACACTGCTCAAATTTATACTATAAATTGCAATTCAAGGGGCCCACAACAATTTCTAAATTTTCTATATAAAAAAATAAAGTGCCCAGAGCAGTATACTGTATAGTCAGGAGATGCAGAATAACTAAATTCATCCCTGGCCATTTGCAAAGAATGTGTACTGTTCTTGCATTTCGCTTGCATCTTTTAATTGCTTATAGTAGGTTACATTGAGTCATATAGACATTTTTGTTTATTGCATTTTGTTCATTTCCTCATGTTCTGAATTGCACATGTTCAGTGAAGTACTTCAGATGTCTTTTAAGAAGACCCCTGCGATACATTCTAAGGAACGAATCCTGTGCGATTGTATGTCAGCTGAACATCAGCGATCCCAGCGTTACAGTTTCTAATTTCAGTGTGTTCTGAATGTTTTTAGACAATATATGCTAAGACTGAAATGTTGCAGTAAATAATGAAGCTAGGATATTATTTATACATATTACTTTTATTATCAGTGATGGTAAAGTGAAGTAGCTTTGCTTGTTGATATTTCTTGTTGGCAGCATCTTAACAGTCTTAACTGTAGACTGTAGACAAAAATCAACACTAAAACTTAAAATTCTCATTTGGCTTTGAATAGCACCTAATTTAAAAAAAAAAAAAAAAAAAAAACTGTGAAGAGAGAACTGAAAGTCTTATCAGCTAAACTAACCAAACATAACACGACATTTCCTGAAGGTTACTTATGATCTTGAGAATACAGATCTCTAAGAATATAACCATCTTTTCCTTTAAAAAGCTGTAAAAGAATTTTTTTTTTTTTTAACATGTACTGTATATTTTCAGTGTTTACGTTCGGTCCAGGGTTGTGCAGGTTTTATGCAGGTAAAAGTAAGGCATTTAAAGACTTTTTAAGACCAAGTAAAAAAAGCACCAACAAGTCTTCATATCCTACTTTAATTATAAACTCAGTTAATTTTGTCCAGCTTCTCAGAAAACCAGACGTTAGTTTGTATCTCAAGTAAATCTTGATTTAAGGATGTTTAGATACTTGTATTAGAAAACAAACCAAGGTCATAGTCTGATATAATCAAGTTTTTAAGTTTATGATTTAATGTAAATGAACTGTGTTCACTTAATTATTTATTTACTTATTTATGCATTTTTACAGCAAACAAAAAGTGGTCTATACTTATAGGATCTTCCAAACCCACACTGGATACTTCACTCTACAGGTAGGATAATCTAATCGATTTGCATTGGTTTGCCAACAGATATTATTGTTATGAATAAATATATGGATATAAATGAATCAAAAATTCATTCTGATATCACAACACAATTTGTTTCAGGTTAGCTCAGGTGTAGAGGAGAAGTTTTTCAAGACAGTTAAGGAACTTATTGATCATTACAAGCAAAAGAATCAAGGACTTGCAACACACTTAGGCTGTTCGCTGAAAAGAAAAACGCTGCAACCTCAGCCATTGCAATGTGCAGAACCACTAGTGTGTGATGAGGAAAATGAATATGAAAGTGAGTGTCGACTGTTACAATATAAGACATTAGCAATTACCAGTGTTCATTACAATGAAATATTATTAGACAATTACAATTAGCAGGAATCAGCCTTGCTGATTTTTTTCTCTTTGACAGAGAATCGAAATATTTTATTTACCCAAATTAACTGTGAACACTTGTTTTTGTCTCCCTCAGATGTTGACTGCTCAGGGGACTATGTTGTTGTTCTGCCAGACTGATTTAGTCACAATGTGACTTTCTGACTGGATAACTGGATCAGCTAATATGAACGATATAGATGTGCTATTACAGTTTCCGAGAACTTTCTGGCCATATTCACCTCAAATATGCGAAATGCATGTGGATTCTTATTACTTGAATCACATTTTAGCATGGGTATGTTTTTGTGCATGGAAAATGGATAAATTGATGCTGTAATGGTGCGAATTGAATGAAAGCCTGTTTCTGCTTTGGAATAAAGAGGTCATTGCTACTTTTCATCTTACATTTCAGATGTTGTTTCTCAAAAAAACAAAGTTGCAATTACCCTTTTCATTTATGTATTTATTTATTTTATTCTGTGGCAGAAATAGGCTTTCATATTTTCATTAATTTGAAAAATTAACATAGTTTTCAGAATGTCTTGGTATTTGGGATTGCTTTAAGGACAAATGATTTAATGTACAGAAGAATTCACATGGTCAATATCACATGTTTGATTTAATGTCCTAAAAATAGTGCAAAATATTAAATATTGTTTATTTATTTGACAACATTCTAGAAATTCTAAAACTTGGTTTTAGATTTGTTTAATGTGGCCTCAAGACTTTTAAAGTCATTGTTTGTCATTGGCCAATAAAGCCTTGTTGGTTGGAATTGTAATACTAATCTGGATGGGAGAGAAATATTAGGTTAGTATTTTGAGTTTGATGACCTATTCATAACTCAACGACAAGAAGAGATTTTTCTATTGTATATATGTTTTTTTTTTTTTGTTAGAGAATGTGTATCTGTATATTGTATGTGGAGTTTATAAAAATAGTCTAATTTTGTTTTGAATAAAATCTATAATAATGTATGCTGTGTAAATGTTATGTTCCATATGAATGGGTTGTCTTTAGGTTTTAACGTGTGTATATATATATATATATATATATATACCATTTTTTTTTTTTTTTAACCACAACTTATAAATTATAAATAAAATAGACTGGCTCACATTGGACAGTAAAACAGTTTCCGTTATGCTGTTCTATGTGGTTAAAGACAGCAAGTGATTTAGCTTGATGTTACTATCTGAATTGAAGTTTGGTTGGCATCTTTAATAAATCAATTAAAAAAAAAAAATCAGTAACTTGATTTCTCCACATGCTTCATGTATCATTATAAATGAACAGATATTTTATTTTATTTAAAAAGAGCAGGGGCCAGTTGCATAAACACATCTGCTAAGCCTGACCTCTTAACCAAGGGATAATCAATCTCATTATTCCAATTTTTATGTAACTGTAATTGACATTAAATGTCAATTAAGGTCAGCCTGGGGGGAGTGGGGTGAGAGAAGATAATAATAATAAAAAAAGATACAGTACATGTTATAGGGCATGATTACAGGGGATGATTTTCGTGGGGAAATGCTTATTTTAATAGTTTAACTTAAATAAGGATGAAGTGTAGAAATACGTCTTTTAAATTTTTTGCTTGCTTAGGAAATATAAATGTAAAAAAAAAAAACAAGCAAAAAAGCCAGTGATTCAAGAATGGCCAAACAATACATAACAATTAAAATTCAAGAGCGCACGAGAGAAAGAGAGAGAGAGACATAAAATAAGTAAATAAATGAATAAATAAAGAAATAAAATAAGCAGATCACATAACTTTAAACATAACAATCTTTACTACAAAACATAATTATTAAATAAAAAATTATACAAAAACACCAAAAAGTGAGCATACATTTAAAGGTTTAGTTGCCTGGTAATTTTCATAAACTTGCATTTGTGGATAAAATATTTTGCAAGCAAAATAATTAAGTGGCATAGAAAGTAAACATATCCATATCGCTTCTCAAAAGTGAAAACAACAAAAAAAAAATACCCAAAAAAAATCCCAAATTCAACTCGAAAGAAGCTTACAATGAACTGGCAAGTGTCTTGTCAGAGTTTTCTTGTATGAACACAAGATGCAAAAAAGATCCAACAAAATTACAGTTCACAACTCTATGCTAAATTACAATTCACACACAATACAGATTATAACTTTAACACAATATTAATGAATAATCTATAGTATTAAGCTCAAAAGAAATCTCTTTAATTGAAAAGAGTACAGATACCCCAACTATGACGTACTTACGTCAGTGCGTCGTCGAATTCTGGCTCGCAACCATTCTTCATAGAAAGGGGGTTTAAGCTTTTCTTAAGAACATAAAAAAAATTTAGATTAACATAAAACAAGCCAAAAATCCACTGATTCAATACTTAAAAGACTTATATTAAATCGTAAAAATGTTTTGCCCTATATTTTAAACCTAAATATTTAGATATATTCGTAAATGTTTATATTATCCCCCTCCCCTTTTGGATAATGAACTCTTCCGGTGATTCGAAGTGTTAGCGGGAGGAAGTTGCTGTTGTGGCGGACAGTAGGGAACTTAATATAAACTTTTGAGTAAATACTACGTTTAATAACATACTAGTAAATATCAGTTAAAACAGAAGTCAACTCCATGCTTGATGAAAACATTGTACGGGAGAGAATACGATATATCTGTTATTTAATCTCAGAAACAGCGTCTGTTATCAACTAGCATAGCCTACCGTAACATATGTTTACAAAACCTACAGCGAAACCGTTTAGATAGTTTCCTCATATCAGTTAATATTTTTAGTTCAAACCCGCCATTGACCTTCCTTGGGTGTAAAGATGGATGTATCGACCTGTTTGAAGTCTCTTCTGTTGGCCATTCGTCAGTACAGAAATAACAGAAGCGCTTTAAATGCATCACAGCTGCAGAAACACATTGAAGTGAGTGAAAACATTTATCTGTGGGGTTATTAAATATATTTGTGTGATCTATCCAATCAATTTAGTCACTTTAAAGTTGTTCCAAAGTCCATAAAGTCTTTTAAATCTTATGTAAAACGCACAAAGAGATGTTAGGGAATGACAGTCAACAACCCCTTCATTTCTTCGTTTACATACAATGAAAGTGAATGGTGACTGAGGCTGTCAATCATCTCCTTTAATGGTTAGGGAGAAAAAAAAAGCTATTTCTTATATATTCAGCATAATTTTTCTAGTTATATTCTAAAAAAATCATCAAAAAGTCAAACCCAGAGTGACAAAGAATGTGTAATATACGTTATTTCCTTTAATATAAAATGTCCAACATTTCAGTTGCTATTTTTAATTCCACAGGATGTTTCAGGGCTGAAATGTGGTGGAGTGCTGTTTTCAGGTCAGGTGCTGCCCAGCGAGTGTCTGAGTGGACTCATGGAAGTAGCTGGAGATCCCAACACCAGTCATGCACTGACGGGATCCATCATATCCCTGCTGGCACAGTTCGGTACTAAATCCTTTAATGTAGTTCCACAGTCAGTTTATAGTCATATCACCCGTTATTTACCCATGCATGTACATTTCTTAATGGCCCAGCAGCTTCTGATGGTGAGGCTAAAGAGGCTCTTCACAGCAGCTACAACTTCACTGGCACTCTGGCATCCATAATCCACTGCAACAGAAGCACACCGGAAGAACCTCTGGTGCTGCAGGTGGGAGGACTGCAGTTTGTTAGCGCATATTGCTAGTCTTGAGGCAAACAGTTAATCTGTGCAAGATAATCCACTGAAAAATTTTCAATTTGCGTCCACTTTAGAATCATTCCTTCTCTGATGACATCAGTTTTACGGCTTTTATTCTTAACCTCTCCCCTCCAACCATTAGTTTGCTGTGAATGAGCAATGGCAGGGAGGTGTGCTAAAATAAAATTCTGCCCATTATTGAATATTTAGTTTGGAAATTTAACTGATTGATTGGAAATACATCACTATACTAATGTTAAATCGGTGGCAACTTCCGGTTCACACAGACTTTAAATGTCACTGCACAGATTGCACAGATGTTTTTCAAGGTGATTTTATTTCAATACATTTAGTTAAAGTTATCCAAAATGGATGGATTAAAAAAAAGAAAGATTACTTTGGATATTACTTTGTGTGGTCATATGAATAATATCTCTAATGCTCTCCACAGTGCCTTAATGTGCTGCAGCGACTGACCTACAGCGTGAGGACCCAGCATTGTGCCTCTCACATCCATGAACTCATCAGCTTCCTAATGCAACATGTGTAAGACCCACGACATTCACTTTTCTGCTTTGTGCATACATGTTTCTTTGATGTACAGTACCAGTCAAAAGTTTCAGAAAATATATCAATACTTTTACTCAGCAAGGGTACATGAAAATGTTCAAAAATGAGAGTTAAATCATATGTCTGTTTTAAATTAATGTGGCTCTTTTGAACTTTTTAAAAAGTTCTTTAAAGAGTGTATCACAGTTTCCACAAAAACATTAAGCAGCACAACTGCTAAAAGTTTATTAAGCACCAAGTCAGCATATTAGAATGATTTCTGACGGATCATGTGATACCGAAGACTGGAGTGATGATGCTGAAAATTCAGCTTTGCAATCACAGGCATAAATTACATATTAGTGAAGTCATTTAAAATTGTACTAATTTTGTGATAAATATTACTGTTTTCAATGTATTTTTGATCAAATAAATGCAGCCTCTGTGAGCATAAAACTTTCACTTTCAAACAACTTTTTAATTGCATCATGGAAAGTGTACAGAGTTTTATTTTTCTTGCCACAGTGTATACAGTATAATAATATTAAACTGTTCATGTCTTAGATATTAATAATCATCAGTCAGGGTTGTAAATACAGTCATGACATTGAAAAGTGGTCACAAGTTAGTTTTGCCTGTAAAAACAACACTGAAACATATTTTTTGCTTTTAATCACAGAGGCTGGGTTTATAGCAGCACCCTTTATAAACTGCAATATGCATTAAACTATTGCACAGCAATGGTTATGCAAGTAAAGGTTAACAGAATTGTGAATTTGATGCAAGTATACTAATAAGAACTTTTTTTTTATTTTTTTAATATTTAAAACTATGCATGAAATGTAATGCTTTTTATGATTGTCTTTAGCCAGTCAAGTAATGATGATATTGTAAAGGCCTGCTTGGGCCTGATGGCCAACCTCTGTCGACATGACATCTCTGTGCAGTCACACATCAAATCTCAGGTCAGAACCGGCATCATGATGAACTCTCAATATGAACTCTTATAAGTTTTGATAGTGAACTATTTTACCTACTCTTTTTTTATTTTATTTTCAGAGTAATGTGAAGGCTTTCTACAGAGCCTTGATAAATTTCCTGGGTCACAACTGTCTGACTGTGGTCGTGTTTGCACTGTCCATATTATCAAGTTTGACTCTAAATGAAGAAGTTGGACAGAAGGTAGTGTTGAGATGTAGCGCTGATATTGGTTAACATGCATATCTTTTCATCATTTCTTCTTGTGGCTGGAAACTTGTGGCCCTCTACTTATTTTCCACTTGAGGTTGTTTTTTTCTTTTGCAGCTGTTTAATGCAAAGAACATTCATCAGACCTTTCAGCTAATATTTAACATCACCGTCAACGGAGACGGCACATTAACCAGGAATTATGCTGTGGATTTGTTAGTAGATCTCCTGAAAAACCCCAAAATCGCTGATTACCTGACCAAGTATGTGTTTATCGGTGTCTGATGGCACAGTTTTAAATGTAACTTTACGTTCTAATAAAGTCCGAACACCTTTTTTTTTTTCTTCTCACGCTAGGTATAAACACCTCTCAGTTTGTCTATCTGAGGTTCTTGGGCTATTACACAACAAAGATCCTGATACTGCATCAAAGGTCAACTATGTCATTTTTTTTTTTTTTTTTTTTTTTTTATATATAACTTTTTTTTTGTCAAGTAAAACTTTTTTTTTAAGGCAAAATATGTTTAATTTCAAACCTTTCAAACCCTTCAAACCCAAAGGTCTTGAATTCTTGCAGATAGTCATAAGCTCTTGTCTGTGCAGGTTATGGAGTTGCTTGTTTCTCTGTGCTCAGTCCCTGTCCTGCGTAAGCTCATCTGTGAGACGGTGCTCCGACCTCCAGCCCCTCGACTGCAGCCTGCTACTAGAAAAGGTGTTCAGGCTCGAGGGTCTGAACCAAGTTTAGCGCTCGTCCACTGGGTTACGTCACCTCTGGATGGTCCAGAGCAGTGCTACATGCAGGCTCTGTCCCTGCTGACTGAGCTTTTTGAAGTATGCCAGTGTTTCAATTCAGTTTATTCAAACAAACACCCCACTGAATAAGCAAAATGTGAGAGTGGCAGGAAAAATTCCTAAGATGTTTTGTGCACAAAATAGGGATGTACCTACATTACAAATCTGGAAATATTTTAAATTGTATTATGTCTTATTTTGTGACCAATTTTGTAGCCAATACGTAATATAGGATGTTAGATATAAAAAATACAGATATAATTATAATAATGTATTAATGTTAGATATAAAAGATGTTTTGTGCACCAACATTACAAATCTGGACGTATTTTGTAGCCAATACCTAATATATGATGTTAGATATAAAAAAATACATGATACACAAATTCTATTATGTCTAAATAAACAGTAACAACACTAAAATTAAAACCAGTCATTTTAAAGGCATTACAACATTATAATGTACAGTATGAAAATGGACATACATTTTGGGATTTCTTAAAGATTACATTTAACAGTATTATTGATTTTTTTGTTTTTTAATCATTTGTAATTAAATTATTTTATTGGTGTTTTTAAAGATTAACACAATGAGAATTTGATGTTTTCAAATGTAATTGTTTTCTCAGGTCCATTAAATAATACTACCAGATATAGCTTTTGATTTTTACAATATATTAGTAAATATTGAAATTTATTTTATATATTGAAAAAAGTATTTTTATTGTTAATACATGTTAACTAATGAGTTAACAATTGGAGCCTTATTGTAGCGTTACCATTTTTCTAATAAATTCTTTTAATTTCTTTAATATTTTTATCTTTAATATTTTTCTATAATTAGGAATCCATGCCAGATGCAAATATTTGATTTGTGTCATGTTAGTGACATTCTGCCCTATTAATCTATAAGTTTGTGCTTGTGTTCACCCAGGAGGCGATTGATTCCTCTCTGTGCAGCTCAGCTCAGTCGTTTGTAGAGCTCCTCCTGCAGGAGGTGTTGGTTTTGCTGCAGTCTCCAGACTCCACTGAAGGAGAGCAGCTGCTAAAGAAACGCTGTTTACGTGCAGGCCGTGTCGTTGACTTTCTTCTAGATATCCTTATTAAGCAGAAATAATCACACTTCAACACACCTCACTGGACATGCTGTCTGTTTGATGGGCTAGTGTTAGTAGCCAAATATCAGATAATTAATTATCCTGGCTTATGAATTGACCAGTAATGTATTGTGATTGTCTGATTCTACTGTAATAGTATAGCGATCCTTGACTCTTTTACTGCTTTGTGGCGATGATGCTCTGAGGATGCTGGTGTCCCAGCGGCTCAGTCCTGAAGTGTGTGTCTCACAGGTGGAGCTTCTGCTGTCCTACAGTCAGGACCTCTCTGGGTCCACCTGTACTACCTCCAACTACCAGCTCAGGTAATGAAATATTTTGGAAGTAATATAGTTTGTGAGAAAGTATTGACACTTACAGTACCATTCGATCAAAATACAGTTCAACAGTAATATTGTGAAATATTATTACAATGAAAAATAACTTTTCGATTTTTAAAATATATTTTATTAATGTGATGGCATAGCTTTCACACAATCCTTGAGAAATTGTCCTTCCAAAAAAAAAAAAAAAAAAGTTGTCTCCTTGTGCATCTATAGTCAGGTGTGCTCTAAAGTGGTACTGAAGACTCTAGAACTGATGAGCCACTTTAGACAGCAGATGCCAGACATGGAGGCATCCTTCTACAGGATCTTACAGGTACAAGACGTACGCTCTGCTTCCTTGCTGCCCTTTCTGTTAACTCTGTATCAGATATTTATAACCTCATTTTTTCCTTTGCATGCAGGACCAGCGCATAGTGACACCTCTCTCATTAACTATGACCTCAAACTGCAGGGAGAATGTGCAGGTCGCCCTACGCATACTTTTTGAAGCTGCCCCACTCCCCGACTTCCCCTCTGTCATGTGAGCCAACAGAACCCACATCTGAAAACTTAAAGTATAACATTAAAACCTTCAGAATAACAATACAAAAATATTAATACTAACATCAAAATAACTTAACTAAAAAATAAAAAAATAAGATAAAAAACAAAAAAAATAAGATATAAATTTGAAATAGTTTTTGTTTTAATTTGTGGTGCTTGCTAAGGCATTACTGTTGCTCATACTTAAACTGGTAATCCGAAGTATTCAAATTTTATGCATAACTATGCATTTTAAATTATGATTTGAAATGATAAAATCTGCAGAAAATTTCAGTAATGATTAAATGTTCATGCTAAAAACAGCAAGCAAGTCCTCCTTAAATGCAGAAGTGTTACTTAACTACCAAACTGTACACTACTGTTAAAAAACGTGGGGTTGGCAAGATTGTTTAAAAAGTTTTGAAAGTGTTTCACCAAGGCTGCATTTATTTGATCAAAAACAAAGTAAAACAGTAATATTGTGAAATATTATTATATAGTATTAAATATTGTTGTATAACAGTTTTTTTTATTTTTATTTCAATGTTTTAAAATGTAATATATTCCTGTCATGGCAAAGCTGGATTTTCATCACCGTTACTCCAGTCTTTAGTGTCACATGATCCTAAGATAAATTCTTAGTATTATCAATCTTGAAAACAGTTGTGCTGCTTAAAATTTTTGTAGAATGTTTGATGTGAAGTTCAAAAGAATAGCATTTATTTGAAATATAAACCTTTTGTAACATTATAAATGTCTTTACTGTCACTTTTGATCAATTTAATGCACTCTTGGTAAACCCCAATATTAGTGCATATATTTATTTAGAAATAAATATTGGCATTAAATCCTGGAAAGTAAATGTTTCTCTGTCACTTTTGTTTTAACTGGGGGACAGTATTGCTGCCAATAATGCATACCGTCAGAAGGACAGCGAGTTGTCGATCCGGAGTAGTCCTGCTAGCGAAGATGTGTCTTTTGTGGGGAAGAGTTTTCCCATGATGCATGCCGAACCTTCCGGTTCTACTTGCCAAAGTATCGACAGCCTCATTGAGAAGCTTCAGAATGGAGTGGAGGTATTGTGTTTGTCTGAATCTGACTCATTAGTTCTGTGACCTCAGTGTCTGCAGACATTCCATCGTGGGTTTAGTTGCATGTAGTTCCATACTGACATTAGAAACGTACCCACAAGTGGACGACATGCTTGTTTTGTTTGTTTTATTTCTAATGTTGTAGTGTCTCAGTTACAGGAGAAGGTCAAAGATGTACACATGTCAGAGATCATTGATGTGTATGAACAGAAGCTTTCGGCGCTTGCGGTGAGTGTTAGGAAGTTAGGAAGGAACTTCCTGTCTGTATATGTAACGAATGCTGACTTTGTATTTATATGTGCCTTTGTATATGCAGTGTAAAGAGAGCCGTCTGCAGGACCTTTTGGAGGCTAAAGCACTGGCGCTGTCACAGGCGGATCGACTGATTGCTCAATATCGCTGTCAGAGAGCTCAGGCGGAAGCTGAGGTTTCACACAATTTTTTTTTCTTCTTTCTTCCTACAAAGCTTTTATGCATATGTGTTTTTGAGTTGCTGTATATATCTTATATCTTATATATCTATCTTACGCTCACCAAAACTGCATTTTTTATGAAAAATACAGTAAGATGTTAATATTATGAAAAGATATTTCCATTTAAAGGAACTTTAATATTCTTAAAAATGTTATTTATTCCTGTGAATTTTCAGTGTCACATGATTAGGCATGGGCCGATTACCGGTTTCAATGTATAGCGCGATTTGAAGATTTCACGGATTCAAAACCACTGATATATTCCATTATATTGTTCCTGCGGTATGCGCTGTTTTCCATGTCTCCTCAAAGACTATAAGAGTAGGAATCTCTCAGGCTGAGTGCAGTGTAGAGAGTAACACTGACCCCTCCTCCTCCTGTTGGTGCGAGCGAGCGGTCAGTAACTTGTGTGAAGGATGGCCGAGGTTAAGGAGCTGCCTCCGGAACTTAAGGCCCGGGTACACTTCACATTTAGCATACCTTTCCATCTTGCGCACAGCCGCGTCCGTACAGCTTTCAAAAGTATACTCAACTGCAGATGAGCACGGACGGATGAGCTCGACACATGCGCAGTACCACGGGGTGCGGTGCGGTTGTCCGCGAGCCCTCTTGATGACAAAAATAACGTAATGCCGACGGTGCACTTCTCACTGCTGTGTGTGTGCACTTGGATGGGTTAAATGCAGAGTACCAATTCCTAGTATGGGTTACCATACTTGGCAAATGTCACTACTTTCACTTTCCCTTTTGCTTTCACTTTCACTTTTTACCTTCACTTAAATGATATGAAACGATATAAATGATATGTATAGGAATTATATAACTATGATTATATAACTATAATTACAGATTTAGGTTAAATAAAGATGTCAGTCTTTCTTTTTTTTCTTTTTAGGAAACAAATCAAAGAAAAAATAAAATAAATTCTATTGTTTCTAATATTCTGTATGTTGCTCAAAAACAAAATATATTGTGTCCAGCAGAAAAAAAAAATTCCCCTCAGTCATTTAAAAACAACAAATTTCAGAGCTGTAACAACGATACAGTGAAACCGTGATATTTTTGCTTAAGGTTATCATACCGTCAAAATCTCATATCGGCCCATGCCTACACATGATCCTTCAGAAATCGTTCTGCTGATTTGCTGGTCAAGAAACATTTCTTAGTATTATCAATGTTGAAAACTGTTTTTGGTGCTTGACATTTTCACTATGATAGACTTACAATTTAATGTGCATATGAGCACATTTTTTATTTGTAAAACAAAATTTTTTAATCTTGTTGTTGCTGTTTTCGATCTTTCTTCTTTCTAGGCACGTAAATTGGCATCTCTACTCAAAGACACAGAGCGGAAGAAAGAGAATCTGCAGACGGAGTTGAATGATCACCTGTTGGAGGTTGAGAGACTGAAATCTGACAGCCAGCAGCTCCTGGAGCACAACGGCCGTCTGCAGGAAGTCGCTGACCAGCATCAGGAGCTGAAGGGCACCTACAACCAGCTGCTCAGTAGGTCAGTGTTCCTCTCTCACACACACACTCACGAATGGATACGTCAGATGTTTTATTATAGATAAGCAACCTCTTATTTTTTTCTCACTTTTTTTTTCTCACTTTTTTTTTTTTTTAGGTATGACAAAAGTGAAGGGATGCTGAAGGAACTGCAGGCCGCCCATATCTCACTTACCCAGCAGGCCGAGGGGCTGAGAAAGACCAATGAGGGATTAAAACTCCAACAGGAGAGGTCAGTTTTTGAAACGGTGGATAGAATGTCAGGCATTTTTGACTGTAATATTAACTCTAGTATTAATAAATAAAATTTGAAGCTTTATGCCATTCTTCATATCAATTATAATAATTATTATTATTATTATGTTTTAGTTGTTATTCATGGAAATTATAAAATTATTTATTTTTATATAATTTTTTTCTGTATTATTAATATTATCATCACTATCTAATTATTAATATCATGTAGAATCAACTCCAATTAAAAGAAATGTAATAATAATAATAAGTTGAACTGTGCTTTGTCACCCATGAATGGATCAATAATAGTAGTAAATAGTAGTAGTAATAATAAAAATATATATTATTATTATTATTATTTTTAAAAAAATAGAAAAATTATTGAATGACTTTTATCTGCTCAGGACTCTTGCAGAGGTGGCAGAAAAAGAACAGCAGATAAAATGCCTAAAGAAAGACGTGCTGGAGAAAGAGAGAAAAATAACAGGTGAGAAAAAGCAGTGGAATTAATTTCACACGGGTGTTATGCTCTTTCTGCTGTTTCAGTCATACAAACTTATGCATTTGGTGTGAAGTGTACTATAGAGCCTCTTTCTGTTTTGTACCAGGTCTTGAGAATGATGTGAGGAGACAAGAAGAGCAGATCCATGAGATGGAGGAGAATATTTCCATCCTCAGGAAAGAGCTTAATAAGACCGAGCAAGCCAGGAAGGACACCAGCATCAAGGTGCCGTCAACATTCACTCAAACCTATCAGTCAGTCTCAAATCATAGTGTGCCACGATGAAACCAAAAGTCATAATTTAGCTTTTTCCTATTTTATTCCTGTTATTTCAGCAGTCGTGTAGGCTTCATAATGATTCAGCGTGTTTTCTGTTGTTGTACTCATTTGGCAGGCTTCCTCTCTGGAGCTGCAGAAATCCCAGCTAGAGGCCAAGCTGGAGAAGATGGAGGAAGAGCTGAGCAAACACACACATATGATCGCCATGATACACAGTCTCAGCAGCGGCAAACTCAAGGGTGACGCCACCGCCAACCTCTCTCTGTGACACGTACATATTCATGTATACACTATCAAGCCAAGAAATACTTCACTTGCTTCATGAAATGAAAATAACTTATTTTATCTGTTTTGTCACTTTTAATCCGTACACTTTGTATGTTTTCTTACATTCATGTTCTTATGTTTATAAGTGAATGAATAAATGTCTGTAGAACTTTTGTAGATGTCTGCTATCATTTTGGATTACATTCATTATTTGAAATTAATTTTAGACTGAAATTTTTCAGATGTTGGTGTAGTGTTTAGATTTTAAATGCTAATCTTTGGCCACCAGAGGGCACTGTACAAACACACTGTTTAAAGATTGTGACTGACACTATTTAAATTTTCCATTTTTTTCATTTTTAAATAAATAAGAGTAGTTATCCATGCAGTAACTCCTTACATTTTTCCCCTCATTGTTGTATCCAGATGTCTATCACTAGACATGTTTCTGATGATGTTTTACAGCTGCTTGCCACAGCATTCATTTGGATTAATGCTGAGACGTCTTAAGCAACAGTGTTCTTTTAGTTTCATTATTGATAAGGATAATTACACTGTGATTTATTAGGGCCATTCATGTGAAAGATAACTTCCTGGTTAAAATCATATCTTCATTCAGGCCTTTTAAAAAATCACTAACTTAACTCATAGTTTCTGTTGATTTAATATAGGAGTACAGTGTTTCATTAAACAAAAGTATTTTGTAATTGTATGGGTTGACTTGTAATCTTACCATTCCTTTCAGTGTTTAAATGGATCATCCTGGCTTTAACTTTCTGTTCTTCAGAACCTGATTTGTTACATACTTTCATAAATGTTTTGACAAGCTGTTTTTCAGCCAATCAGAAGAATGTGGCCCAGATAAACAGGACTATGACTATCTGTGTACAAAAAAATTCCACACATCGGCTCTTTGGGATTTTTTCTGATACCTGAGTGGGAATGTTTTTTAAAAAAGCACCTGTTAACCTTACTTTCATTGTCTATTTGAACATACTCAGATTCTCACATATTGTCAGAATCTGAACTCAATTTAAGTGGGAAAAAAATAAAGTAACCACAAACAATGTACCCCCGATTTCTATACTTTATTCAAAGCAGCTTCACATATAACTGGAAATAGCAGAAGCCATTCTAGAAATGAATCTAAAAGATGATAGATAGATCAGCTATAGGCAGCAATGTTATTTGTTAGCTTGTCAGTTTCGTGTTCAGTCAATTCAAAACCAGTGTTGGTGTTGAATTCATAGTGCTTTTACAAAAGATGTTAAAACATGCTAGACAGGCTTCACTTCTTCGCCTAATTCTGATTTATTTGTAACAACTCTATGATGAACAGTTCAAAACATTGTCTTATCTTTTTGTTGTTTTACAGTTTCAGGTTAAAGGTATGAATTCTTTTATGACTTGATTGTTGAGTATATCTGACTCAGAGTTTCTCATAGTTTTGTTCTTGAGAGATTTACCAAGCCCTGTTATGGAATGAGGCAGCTAGATAGTTTCCTATTACATTTGAATTTAAGAAATTACATATTTACATCCTTCATAGCCGAGTTGATCTTCATTAAAGTGAATCATAGTGCAATTCAGACTGGTAAAAGAAAAGCAGAAAAATTGGATTGCATTGATTAATTGATAGATAGGTTGATAGACAGCTTATGTACAATCATTGTAGTCTTGGTATGGATGGTTGCCAGGGTAAAAGATTAGCACCTTCTGAAACAAAAAAGCAATAAAACTTGCTTGTTTGTGTATTTTTTTCCAGCTCAGTCTGTAGCTAGTTATCCCTAAAGAGCAGATTTCCTGGTTTGCTGCGGAATGAGCAAAAACTGGTTTTATGTTCGTCATGACCCTGTGACAGTAGAATGATGACTGGAATCTGATCTATCCACTACAGACAGGTAAAGTATGTTAAAAATTGGAGAAAAAGTCCTTCAGCAGAGAAAAGACTGACTAAAACCTTGAATCTTGAAAGTTTGTGAGCTAGCAGTGAGTTTACAAGTGTACCATTGAGTCTGGACAGTGACTGCTTCAATGAACTTTCCCATTAAATGTTCACTGAAGTTCACACGCTCTTTTTCAGTGTCTCTGCTCTCACCGGTTTCTCCCAGAGTGCTTTTGCCTTCAAGAGTCTTCTTATTTATATCCAGGCTTGCTGGTCTTCATTTAATAAGTCCTGAACAATAAATATGAATACTTCAGATAGGGTGCTGATTTTTCTTGTCATTTTTTATTCACAAGACTACACACTTCTGTTTGCCCTGTTCCATTGTTTCCTGATAAATCCTGCAACTCAGAAGGGTTATTTAATGTGGCTTTAGATCCGGATGATTTCTGTGGGAAGATGGGAGCTGAGTTTCAGGTTATCATGTTGAGGTAAAAGACTTACAGTCTTTAGTTTAAAAGTTAAAAAAGGAAGACACATTCATTTGAATGACATGAAAAACTGGTGTAATGTAATTTTCCCAGCACTTTTGCATAATGTTTTGGTTAATTTCAAATACAATTAATTAATAAATTAAAATAAAATGACGATATAACAGTAGAATAACAAAATAAATTAACTCACCGTTTTCTTTCTTCTAATTAAAACAAAAACAATGGCACCAATAATAATAATAATGGCTGCTATAATGCTGATAATTATGTAGGCAATTTTCCAACCTGCATGGAAAGTAATAAGCATTAAATCTCTTTGAATGATGTCATTCAACACATTTTTATCTGGTTTATATTTGTTTCTTTTGTGTCTGTTTGATTGTTTTAGCACATAAACTGAATTTGAAACATAGATAGTAGAAATGTTGAAGTGTTACCTCTTGATGGGAGTGTGGTTTGTGTTATGTATCTGTACTGGGCTGTAGTGCTTTCACATGTGTATGTTCCCAGTTGCTCTTGATTAAGATGAGAGAGTTTAATGGTTCCTTTTTCTGGATCAAAGGTAACCTTGTCCCTCCACTGCTCAGTGATTTCTTTCCTAGAGGTTTTGCTGTCATATTTCAGGATGGTGTCAGAAAAACTCAAGCTGAGAGTGTAGTTAAAGTCCTTAGTGACTGGACATTCAAAAATGAACTCATTCTCAGAGAGTTCTGAAGCAGCTAAATAAAAAAAATAATAACCACAGAAAAAAATACAATATGCATTTATAATATTTCACACATTCCTTAGAATTATATGCTGTGTACTTTAAAGTGTGACTTTATATGTATCTATGTACAGTGACACATTAATACAAAAATTGGTGCATTTACCTTGTTGTTTCAGACTAGCTGTATAGCTTGTATCTTTAGTAGTTATGGAGCAGTTATATGTGTAGGTATCTGTGATGACATCTACTTTAAGTTGACTTGTCACTGTAAACAGGTGATCTTCTGTTTGGCTGACGGTGTTCAGCGGCTCCGTTGCTGGAGGGTCTGAGTACCACAAGACTTTTGGTTCTGGATAAACTCCACTGCTGGTGCAGATGACTGTATCCTTTTTTAATATGATATCCACTGATTTAGCTGGAGCTAAAAAAATAAAAATATAGCAACATACAACTATTATTTCCTGATGTTTTCTAAATAAAATAATAGATCATTTTAGATCAATTTTCAGTTTGTGTGTGTGGGGGGGGGGGGGGGGGGGGGTCTCATGAGCAATGAAAGGGAAGATCCTAAGCAACAGATCTTCTCTGGGCAGTCAATGATGTTTTTCTTTTTTGTAATAAGAGTTTCAGAAATTTTGACTCTTACCATTCACTGACATAACCACATACTTCTCATCATTTTTTTTAGCATCAGCAGCGTAGCACTTGTATCTCCCTTCATCTTGGAGACTGATGTTTCTTATCAAGAGGGATACATTTCCATTTTTAATTTCAGATTCCGACAACAGGGATGTTCTCCCCTTGTAGTCCTCATGCTGATGTCCCAGCTGGTCTTTATTGTGGAAGAATGAATGCACTGCTTTTTTATCCAAATACCAGTGGATGATATCAAGGTGGGTGGATGTACAAGGTAACATACATTCCTCAGAATAGATACAGGTGACATGAGTGTCTGTAAAAACACCTAATTACAGATTGAAAAACAACACACAAACATACAGTGTCATGTTAAGACTACAAGTGTCTACTGTATACATTCAGCCAATATTCACACTTCCCTGTACCATCATGTGTGTTGTAAGTAATTTTATAGAAATAAAGTAATTTAGCAAAATACCTTTGGATAAATAGAACAAGTGATTCCAACAAGTCTGCAATCATTTACTTATGTATCAAAGGTCAAATCTGAGTAAAGCTATACTGACGTGTTTACCTTTAGTTGAATGTGGTTTAAATAATCGAAACTGTTACTAACTCACTTTTCTTGATGTAGGATCAAATATTAGTAAAAATATATTTTGTTATTGACCTAAAAATGTATTTATTATTAAATCTGTGAACAGTAACAATTATATTGATCTCACAATATATACAAAAACAGTTCAAGCACTGACATTAATTAAATATAAATTTAAAACACATTTTTACAATTTAAGGTAATTACAATTTAAATTACACTAAATTTTTATTACAATTTAACTTGTAATTATGAATCTTGATTGTGATTTCTTTTGACAAGATAGAGAGGTGCTAATGTGTCTGTATGAGGTAGTCTGAGGTTGAGTTAACGAGTCAAGACAGTTTTTGAGAAACGTATCAGACATGTAAATAAATGTCAGTAGATATTTTGGTTTTCTTACCTCCTAAGATTACAGGCAAAATACACAGCAAGAAAAACAGCTTCATAGCCACATCATTTAAAACTTTTTGAAAGTAATAAGTAGTCTGTCTACCAACTGTATTCTATTTGATTTCTTCACATTGCAGTGCACCCTCTGTAGAGATTAACAGGCTTCACAAGTTTTCACACTGGTCACGTGTCTTAGAACCCTCCCACAAAAACTTGTGCACAAGACGCCCAAATCATGATTGTTAATAATGTGCTGCCTCCAACTGGCTTTTAGAGGCCTAACAGGAGTGATGTAATTCTTTTACCTTAATTGGTGTACAGAACCATTATTTACTGTTACTTGTTGTTATTTATGATTGAAAACAGAAAATTAGAGATTTTAGGACACAAGAAACTTTTTTAACTGCAGATAATATTAAATAAAATATTAAGATAGAGCTGGGAAGAGGTAGATGTGCATCGACTGTATAAGCTATGTTTTTGCCAATACTGATTCTGATGTGATTTTCAGCTTTGAATTATCAGATAGATTAAATAGCATCAATATTGACCACTATGTATAATAATAATAATTGGTTACAATGACAGTATTTCTGTCAGTAATGGAAAATCAGTCGGTAGTTAATGATATTTTGAATAGAATAACGAAACACAAACCTAAACGTATTTAGTCACGTTGACTCTCATTTATTTTTGGTCACAGTGCTTTGCTACATAACATACATACTTTAAGTCTAAAATTGCACACATCTGAAGAAATATGTATCCAGACGATTACCTCATATTTCTTTTTTACAGTATCATAATTTCTTGATGACTTACAGGAAGACGATTCTCCGCAGATCCATCAGTTAATATTGTGTGTTCACAATTCTAGCTAATGTTTTGAAAATAATTTTATTTTTGGTATTTTATATGGTCTGTTGGTGGAGCAGCATCACCTGGGGGATATCTTTTATTATGACTTTAGTTCCTTCACCTGTATGGAAGAAAATGAGGGTTAAATATCTCTAAATGTCTTAAGTGTTTCGACCACATTCAACACAATTTATCTGCTTTAGTTATTTCTTTTGTGTCTGTTTGATTGATTAGATAAAAAGAATTTGAAAGATTATAGATAGTAAAAATGTTGAAATGTTACCTCTTGATGGGAGTGTGGTTTGTGTAATGTCTCTGTACTGGGCTGTAGTGCTTTCACATGTGTATGTTCAGTTGCTCTTGATAAAGATGAGAGACCAGAGATTCTGACTCTCACCTTCCACAGACACAACCACAAACTTCTCATCACTTGTTTTTTAACCAGCAGCGTAGTATCGGAATCTGCCTTCATCTTGGAGGCTAATGTTTTTTTTTTTAATCAAGAGTGATACATTTCCATTTTTAATTTCAGATTCCAACAACAGTGATGTTCTGCACTTGTAGTCCTCATGCTGATGGCCCAGCTGGTCTTTATTGTGGTAGAATGAATGCACTTTTTTATCCTTGTACCAGTGGATCATATTACAGTTGGTGGATGTACAAGGTAACATACATTCATCAGAATAGATACAGGTGACATGAGTGTCTGTAAAAACAGCAAAATACAGTGTGAAAAACAACACACAAACATACAGTGTCATATTAAGACTACTTGTATTGTGATTAGTTATTTTTAAAAGACAGGGGTGCTAATGTGACTGTTTGAGGCACATATCAGACATGTAAATAAATGTCAGTAAGTATTTTGGTTTCTTACCTCCTAAAGTTGTAGGCAGAATCCACAGCAAGAAAAACAGCTTCATGTTCACTTAGTTTAAAATGATTTGAATGTAATTTGAAAATGATCAGAACCATTATTTACTTTTACTTCTTGTCATTTATGACTGAAAATAAAGCATCTAAGATTTTTATCACAAAAGAAACCATTTAACTGTAGATGATTTCAAATAAAATATTAAGACAGAGCTGGGAGGTTGTTTACATTTACATTTAAGACATTTAGTAGATGTTCTCATACAGTCAGACTTTTAAAAATCATTTAGTTTTAATGTGAGCTCAACAGATAATATGCACAGAATTCAAAATATTTGAGCGAATATAACTTTAAAAACAATCCACACATAGTCCATAAGTAAAATACATGTTAGTAAAAATGAATAGAAATGTAACACTTGATTGTTTTATATCATGATTACTGTAAGTATTGACACATATTTCCTATATAAATAATAATAATAATAATAATAATAATAATGGATAAATACTTCTTGTCGCTCCTTTTGTCTTTGCAGTAAATCAATCATTTTTCAGGATTTGAAAAAAAGCCTGAAAGGTGATTCAGGCAACTGAAAGTGAAAGTGAAGTG
The DNA here is from genome assembly GCF_018340385.1 of Cyprinus carpio. Taxonomy (NCBI): domain Eukaryota; kingdom Metazoa; phylum Chordata; class Actinopteri; order Cypriniformes; family Cyprinidae; genus Cyprinus; species Cyprinus carpio. The sequence goes on from NC_056620.1 coordinate 15,656,706, forward strand.
AAAGTCGTGACATTTGCAAAGTATGGTAACCCATACTCGGAATTGGTGCTCTGCATTTAACCCATCCAAGTGCACACAGCAGTGAGAAGTAAACACACCGTGAACACACACTCGGAGCAGTGGGCAGCTATATATCCAGCGCCCGGGGAGCAACTGGGGGTTCAGTGCCTTGCTCAAGGACACTTCAGCCATGGGTATTGAGGGTGGAAGAGAGTGCTGTTCATTCACTCCCTCCCACCTACAACTCCTGCCAGCACCGAGACTCAAACCTGCGAACTTCGGGTTACAAGTCCAAATCTCTAACCATTAGGCCACAGCTGCCCCTGCCCCTGGAGTCCCATGTGTGCTGTTTTAAACAAACTTTCCCCCATCTATTCTCATGCTGGTCTGTTGGCAATCTCTGCTGGTAAGCAAGTGTCCTCAGATGCAGCTCTGCTGTTTGAAACTGTCACTGTAAAGGATAGAGATCTGTGAATATGATGCAGTGAGATGAGGAATATTTAACTGTTACCACACACAAACCTCTGATTGGTTGCATCTCTGTAGCCTCTGCATGGGTTTTACTTGATTTCGTACAGCCAGCTGGTTTGAAGAAGATACAATTGTTGCACAAATATGATAAGTATATATATATTTATATTTTGCATGTATGCATGCAATTGTGGTAATCCATACCTTTACATTTTATAATTCCTATGATTGCTGCGACTGCAATGCCTGTGATCACAGCAGCAGGAATCCACCACTGGGGGGAGCTCTCAGACTGTTGTTTTTCTGCACGTCAGACACAATTTGTGTGGTGAATGAAACGTGAAGAAAATTAGTTTGTTAGTTGAAAAATAGTCTTAAAGAGAACCAATTGAAATTCCAACATCTCACTTTGCTCTTAGTTAACTGACGCAATCGTCCAACAAAGTTCCAGAGATTGCTGAAAAGGCTTTACGAAACTTTCATATTTCAAACTTAACCGGTTTTCATTTTTATTATAATTTTAACTGGCAGCTGTTTCACAGGGTTTTCATGTGTCTTCAACATCACCAGAGTACCTTGATATCACTTTCCATTTTATTTTTAGCATACCCTTTAACAAATAAAAGCCACTTCCTTAAATTACATCATCATACAGGAAGTGACATTATTTTGTCGGGAAAACAATAGGTTACTTGCGTAACCCCGGTTCTCTGATAGCATTAAGTGAGGTGTCTCACTATGGGATACGCCCTTTCCGCATATTCCTCAGAAGCCCAATACCATTACGCCAGCCCCAACTGGCTGGCAGACATGACGTTGCGTCATGGAGTGGCTCCCTCCTCTCGGTATAAAACGAGCGACGCAATGTCATTACGACATTCAAAACAAGCACACCTCTTCCTCGCTTCACACAGCAAGGAGGGTGTTCTGGTAAGACACCTCACTTAATGCTATCAGAGAACCGGGGTTACGCAAGTAACCTATTGTTCTCTTTCAATCATACATTTTGGTGTCTCACTATGGGATATCCTAACACCCGTATTGCCAGATAACCTGTCTCGAAGTCTCCTACCAACCAAAGAAACTATTATAGGGCTGGCCAACACTTAAAATCCAATGCTCAAAACAGCATGTGCAAACGTTTGAGCTGTAACATCCAGTTTATAGAACCTTGCAAATGTGTGCAGTGAGGACCAACTCGCCGCTTCACAGATATCTTGTAACGTTACCCCCTTAAAGAGGGCCCATGTCGTTGACATTCCTCTCGTTGAATGAGCACGTAAACCAGACAGAGGCGTAAGACTCTTATTGGAATATGCAAGAGAAATTGCCTCTACTATCCAGTGGGATAAACGCTGTTTAGTAATCGGCTTCCCTATACGCGGCTTTGCTCAAGACACAAACAGCTGATCACTCTCTCTGAACCCTTTAGTCCTCTCTGTGTAAATGCGTAAAGCATGCACCGGACATAATGTATTCAGCCTTTGCTGTTCTGCTGAAGCAAAAGGCGGTGGGTTAAAGGCTCTTAACTTGAGAGGAACAATAGAATTGACCACCTTGGGCATAAAAACAGGATTAGATTAGGTCTGGCATAAAATGCGTACACGCTGAATTCACAGAAAGTACGTGAATTTCACTTACGCGCTTCGCTGAAGCCAAAGCTAACAGCAGCACCGTCTTAAACGACAATAATTTCAGGTCAGCTTTGTCCAGTGGCTCAAATGGAGACACAGAAAGCCCATCAAGCACCAGAACCAGATCCCATGACGGAGAGATCGGTTTTGAGACTGGTAAAGCACCCTTCATAAACCGACATACTAAAGGGTGCTGCCCCACAGTTTTGTTGTCAAAACCTACATGACAGGCAGATATTGCGGCAAGAAACACCTTTATTGTTGAGAATGCCTTACCCTGATGTATCATATCCTGCAGAAATGATAGAATAACTGCCACTGAACACTGAAAGGGGATTACGTGTCTAGCCGCGCACCAATGCTCAAACACGCACCCATTTACATTTATAGAGTGACCGAGTGGACAGGGCCCTAGAATTCTGTATAGTTCTGATGACACTGTCTGGCAGACCAGCCGCATTCCTATTTAGCCACTCACTGCCCAGGCCCACAGTGCCAGGCGTTCATGATGAGGATGAAATATCTCCCCCCCGCCAGTGACAGCAGATCCCTGTGCAGTGGCAGGGACCATGGCTCTGCGTACAGCATATGTATGATCTCCGCCAGCCAAAATTTCCCTGGCCACCACGGAGCCACCAGTATCATTCTCAGTCCCTCCTCCCTCACTCTGTGAAGGGCTGGAGATATCAACGCAAATGGTGGGAAAGCGTACAGGAGAACACGAGGCCACTCGTGCGCCAGTCCGTCTATTCCCAGAGGCGCACTCTGATCCTTCAGAGAGAAGAACAGAGGGCACTGAGCATTGTCCTGCAACACAAACAGATCCACTGACGCTCTGCCAAATATGCTTCAAATTTGACCAATCACTTCCGTGTTCAGCTTTCACTCTCCATAAAGGGGATTTCCCCTGGACAGCATATCTGCACCCCAGTTCATGATGCCTTGTACGTGTGTCGCTCTCAGGGATAAAAGACTGGCATTGCTCCACAAAATCAGTTTGCGTGCCAACATGTGTAAAGGGAGTGATCTGAGACCTCCCTGTCTATGTATGCCACAACTGTAGTGTTGTCCATTCTTATGAGAACATGATGTCCTTTCAGAAAAGGAAGAAAATGCTTCAACGTTAGAAAGATGGCCAGCATTTCCAAGTAGTTTATGTGACAGTGGCTCAGATGGGGACCCCATCTCCCGTTCACTGCCCTGCCTCGTGAATGCCCCCCCAACCGGACAACGACGCATCCGTCGTTATGACCTTCCTGGTCTGGACAACGCCCATCGGTACCCCTTGTACCAGAAAGCACGGGTGCCGCCAGTGACACAGTGCCAAGACTGCCACGGATATCACTCTCACTCTCCTCCGGGAGTGCCGTAACGGGTCTAGTCTCAGAGAAGCTAACCAGCGTTGAAACTCTCTCATAAATAGTCTGCCTAAGGGAATGACTATTAGAGCTGAGGCCATCAGACCTAATAGTCTGAGGCATGTGCGAAAAGAACCCTTTCTGAAATTCAGCCAGGCATTTCGTAAATTTTATTACTCTCTCTTCTGACAGTCATGCTCTGAATGTCACTGAGTCAACAACCCCAGATACGTTATTGAATGTCTGGGAACTAAAACACTCTTTTCGGTGTTTAATTTTAATCCCAGTTTTTGTAGATGTTCTAGGAGCATGGCTGTGTGATCTCTCGCTTTTTGCTCTGATTGAGCCGTCACCAGCCAGTCGTCTATGTAAGTAGCGAGACGAATGCCTTTTTCTCTGAGCGGAGCTAGGGCCGCTTCTGTACATTTCACAAATACCCTTGGGCTGAGAGACAGGCCGAAGGGAAGGACTAGATATTCGTATGCCACGCCAAGGAATGCAAACCTCAGAAATTTCCTGTGGGGTGGATATATTTTTATGTGAAAAATATGCATTCTTCAGGTCGATTGATGTAAACCAATCACCTGGGCGCACCAGTTTCAGAAGTGTAGAATGGGTGAACATTGTGAACTTGTACTTCCTTAGGTATTTGTTCAGTGCGCGAAGATCTAATATGGGGCAGAGAGCTCGAGTCCCTTTTTTCGGGACTAGGATTGTGACTTTCCTCGGGTGGAACCACTCTTATTGCCTTTTTGTTCAACAGTGAGGTAATCTCGTCCTGAAAAACATTTACTAATGCTCCCTGCACTTGAGAATAAATTATTCCGTTGAACTGCGGGGGAGAAGTGGCAAACTGCACTCTGTAACCATTTTGTACTGTTCTCAGCACCCAAAGAGAATATGTGCATTCTCGCCAATAGTTGATTTGCAGCATTCCGGCGCCATCATATGGCCGAGTTGAATACGGGTTTGTGGTCTGTACTGCGCATGCGCGAACATACGTTTACGTGGCTCACCACCTTCAGCGGAGCGATGACTCCACGAGGTGGTGTTAGGTTTGTTTTGCAAATATTTTTTGGGGCATTATGTTTTGCAACATTTGTGGGGGAAACAGTGAAAACTTTATTGAACTTTGAGCATGTACAGTACTTGTGACTAGTGGGTGGGTGTACACCACTCGTCTCTCGTTCTCTTCATTGCTCTGCATCCCCTGGACCAACTTGGCTCTGGTTTCCCCACAGAACATCTGTAAACATCTGAACTCGTTTTCTGCTGAAAGCTGAACAACTGAGGGTCGGGAACTAGTGAACGGTGGGGGAACACGAAGACCCCCTCAAACGGCCTTTTTCTTCCTCCTCATCACCTGGGTAGGGTGAGGGGCCGGCTGGTCCATCTGAGCTGTCGCGGGCAGATAATTTTTTCTGGGCCAGGCGGGTTTCTGCTCTGGTGCGCCGCTCTGAACTGTTGTTGCATTCACACACGGTCTCTGTCGCCTAGGAATGCGAAAGCTGGGGGGTGGGCGAGCTGTAGCCTGCGCAAAAGTCTGCCGAGGAGGTGGCGGAGGCGCAGTTTGTGTCTTTCTTGGCATGCAGAGCTGCAATTCCCCATAACACCACACATTCACCTCCCAACTCTTCTGCATACTCAACTTCGCTGAACCGAAAATGCCATCTGCGACGACCGGTGTATCTAAGATGGCTTCCTTTTCTCTGTCGGAGAGATTCGCCAAATTAAGCCAGCGTCCTCTCTCCTGAATGACCATTGTGGCCATGGCCTTGCCCGCAGCCTGAACGGCATATTTCTGAAGACGGAGCGAGAGATCTGTGACAACACAGATTTCTTCCCACTGTGTCTGACTTGGCGTGACAGGCACCTCGTCTTGTAGCTCCGCCTGGTATGCGGTGAGCAGAGAGATGGCATTCATGGCCCGGACTAGAGGCTGACATTTTTTCGGGAATCCCACGGGTCACGGGATTCCCGTGGGATTCCTGCAGGATGGGAGTCATCTTTGCTATTAATCACGGGATTTGGACGGTACAGGATAAATGGTTAACGGGAGCAGACGGGAGCGGGAATCAACCAATAGCAAAGACGACAAAAAAAGAAAAAAGTAAATGCACCATTTTGTAGTTTCCTTTTAATACGCCTACAATGTAACACAATTAAAAAATAACTACACGACCCAGCCGTCCCAGAAGCCATCAGTGCTTTTTGTCACGGCTTCCCGCCGGAATTCAAAGAGCAGTGATGGAGGGAGCTAACAGCCGCGGAGAAGTCGATGTGGCAAAAAATGATTTACAGCGCAAAGTCAGAAGTAATGACATGAAATGTAGATGCACTTTTGTTCCTACACAGCAACATATAACTAAGATGGACTCATTATACGTTAACATGTAATTAAAAAAAACTATAAATGTAAACTATAAATGTATTGTTTACTCAACAATAAATGAGTAAAATGCAGCTTTATGTGCTGTTTGGGTTTATTAAACTATTGTAGACATGGTGTGAACTATGTACTGTTTTTCTCTTTTATTTGCTGTCTTCCATTTTCTGTAGAAAATCTAGAAACAGGGGCTCAGCAGCTTCTAAAAAACAATATAGAGAACATAAAAAAAAAAACTATATATAAAAAAAAAACAAAAATAAAAAAAAAATAAATGGGAGCGGTACAGGAGCGGGAGTCAGTTTAAACAGGAGCGGGATGGGAGTGGGAGTCAATTTACCAGGAGCAGGATGGGATGGGATTATTTTTTAAACTTTGGTCTGGGAGTGGGACGGGACAAGATTTCTTTCTATGGGAGTGGGACGGCACAGGAGTGAAAATCCACTCACGTGTCATCCTCTAGCCCAGACTGAGAGAGCGACTGCTTTGTAAGCGCGCCCCGTCATGCTTGACTGGAAGCGGTCCGCTTTTGATGGTAATGTTGGGTTTGCAGCCACCGTACGCTTTGGATGCAGATGCGCTGCGACTAAAGGCTCCATGGGGGGCATGCGAAGAAGGCCCTCCTTCTTCATACCCTCCACGTCGAGTGCAGATCCCCCTTGCACAGGCATTTTACTAGTAAAAGGGTTGTCCTTCCAGGTGACAGAAACCTCTTCCAGAAGCTCTGGAAAGATTGGAAGGAGTTGTCTCACTGCCCATTTAGCTCTCGGCAGCCTCTTCCCCTCATAATGCGACTTTGCAGTCTCAGATACTATGGTCGGCCACGGAATATTGAGTTTCTCTGCAGCACGTTTGCACACGTCTTGTAGATCCACAATAAGAAATGGAGAGGATGGTGCCCCGCCCACCTCCTCCGTGGATCCCGCCGTAACTAGGGGTTGTGCCGGTTGCGGGAGAAAGGGGGAATCCTTGAAATCTTCCTCCTCTTCAGAGAGAAGGAAATCCGATTGCCCCTCTTCCTTAAATTCAAACACGACCTCCTCCTCGACCGTGCTGAGGACACCAGCCAGAGGGGCACATACATCCAGTTGTTCACCCCACGATAGAGTTGCCGTGGTGGGCAGCTCTACAGGAATGGGTACCTGAGGGGCGGAAACCGGAGGGGGACTAGCTGACATGAGGGGATCATGGCCAGACAAGCTAGCTTGGTGTGCTAACCTGCGACGGAGGCTCTTCATGGTGAAACACGCGCAGTGCTCACAGGATCCGGGACTATCGACCGCCATTTGAGCATGTTTCAGCCCAAGACATGCAGAGAAGACCTGGTGTGTGTCTTTGCATGAGATCTTGTTCCCGCATGAGCAAAGCCGCGGATCTCCCTCGCTAGCTACGGTAGTCTGCATTGCTGCAGCCATAGTTGCGGTACTGAATGACCCTAACAATGAGCTGTAATGCGGCGTGGTGGCCAACAGATCAACTATTAGCACAGTACCAGAATGATAAGCCAGCAACCAGCGTGGAGACTAGTCGATGGCTATCAGAGTTGGGTAGGCTTCTGGTGTGAAGCGAGAAGAGGTTTTTGAATGTCGTAATGACGTTGCGTCGCTCGTTTTATACCGAGAGGAGGGAGCCACTCCCTGACGCAATGTCATGTCTGCCAGCCAATTGGGGCTGGCGTAATGGTATTGGGCTTCTGAGGAATACGTGGAAGGGGAGTATCCCATGGTGAGACACCGAAACGTATACTTGAAAGAGTACAATAGCACAAACATTAGTAAGTAATACTCATTCTGTGATTGTGTGGTCATATCTGGTTAAAAAGTAATGCTTGATAAAATTACAGAGACCTCAATGAGAAACCCTAACATAACATTACTCTAAATCACTCATTGAGCAATAGCATTTCAACTTTTTATTGCTTTCTTGTTGAGTTCCATCATGTTAATTTTATTCGTCATTGTGAAAATAATCAAGTTATATTTAATATAGTGCCTACTGCTTAACCATAATTATGAAAGTCTGATATACTCTTATAAAATACTATATATTTGAAGTAACAGATCTTAAAAGGTGCAGCAGAACAGAAAAGTTGGAACAGAAATGTCCCTTTTATAAACAGCAACAATGATATCCTAGTCTTAATAAAAATAATAATAAATTTCTCATTAAATAATCCTTTGCCAAATATTATGGTTCTTTATCAGGTCATTTAAAGTTGCTATGAACCTGGTACAAATTAGCCACCAATTTGCCAAAATGTAAGATAGTTAATTGCATAAAGAGTGTTTTGGACTTCAGAGTCAGAACTATATGCTTCTTAAAAAAGGAAAATACTGTTGTTTGTGATTTTAACTTCTTTTTAAAGTTAGAAATGTTCTGCAAGATTATGTTGATGGTTTACAGGGTATTACATGCTCTCACCAGGCTTTAGTGTGATGTTGACTCTCGTATGGACCTCATGTTTGGTCTGGTGAGCAGAGAGGATGCAGGTGTAGGTTCCAGTGTGCTCTAGACTCAGCGGGTTGTGTAGCTGTAGTGAGCCATCTCCGCCTCGACCCCTGGGGGTCACCAGTCGCACCTTCTTCCAAACGCTGGAGCTCCGCTGTGTGAGGCTATCATAGGTGTAGATGGTTGAGGACTTGTGTTCTTTGGTGAAGGACCATGTCAGTGTGAAGTCCTGCAGGTTCCATGGGGCCACACAAGGGATGATGAAGTTCTGACCTTCCACGCTGAATATTTCTGTTTATTTGAAAATTGGTTAAAATAGTATCTAGTTGCCATGTAAAAAGGTCAGAGACATTGTGATACATGATATTCTCTCATCTGCATGTAATTGTTTTGGTCGGTCACGGAAATATTTGATGATGCAATGTCATGTAATAATAACAGTGATGGAATGCAATGTAGCTCGATGAGATCAAACCTTTCTGCTGCAGTGATGCTCTCCATGTCTGAGACCTGTAGAATGATTGAACGAGGCAGATGTAGGTCAGATCTTTCAGCTTCTTGAGCTTGCTCTCCACTGAGTACAGGCCTTGTTTGTCAGCCGTTTTGCGTGTGAGGGGTTGGAGGGAATCAGGTAGACTGGCTGGCTCTGTGAACAGGTTTACACGGGGAGCAGGGTAGACGTCTCGACTGGAGCATATGACTTCCTCAGAACCACTGAGACGTGTTGTCTCCAAGCTCACTGACTGGACAGGGGCTGGAATGACAGAGTTATTTGTTGCATTAGTGTAGCACTTATAACTCCCAACACATTATAAACTTATCAATCTTATCAATTCCTTTTACATTTTTAAAGCTTCAGAAGCACAAACCCTATGCTCTGTTAAGTCTCCTGAGCAATGAAAGGGAAGATCCTAAGCAACAGAACTTCTCTGGGCATTCAAGGATGTTTTTTTTTTTTGTTTTTTTTTGTAATAAGAGTTTCAGAAATTTTGACTCTCACCATTCACTGACATAACCACATACTACCAATAATTATATATATCATCAGTAGTGTAGCACTTGTATCTCCCTTCATCTTGGAGACTGATGTTTCTTATCAAGAGGGATATATTTCCATTTTTAATTTCAGATTCCGACAACAGGGATGTTCTCCCCTTGTAGTCCTTATGCTGATGTCCCAGCTGGTCTTTACTGTGGTAGAATGAATGCACTGTTTTTTTTATCCAAATACCAGTGGATGATATCAAGGTGGGTGGATGTACAAGGTAACATACATTCCTCAGAATAGATACAGGTGACATGAGTGTCTGTAAAAACACCAAATTACAGATTGAAAAACAACACACAAACATACAGGGTCATGTTAAGACTACAAGTGTCTACTGTATACATTCAGCCAATATTCACACTTCCCTGTACCATCATGTGTGTTGTAAGTAATTTTATAGAAATAAATTCACAAATTTTGCAAAATACCTTTGGACAAATAGAACAAGTGATTCCAACAAGTCTGCAATCATTTTCTTATGTATCAAAGGTCAAATCTGAGTAAAGCTATACTGACGTGTTTACTTTAGTTGAATGTGTTTTAAATAGTCGAAACTGTTACTAACTCACTTTTCTTGATGTAGGATCAAAATATTAGTAAAACTATTTTTCTTTGTTATTGACCTAAAAATTTATTTAGTATTAAATCTGTTAACAGTAACAATTATATTGATCTCACAATATATACAAAAACTGTTTAAGCACTGACATTAATTCAATATAAATTTAAAACACATTTTTTACAGTTTAAGGTAATTATGAATAAAATCTTGATTGTCATTTCTTTTGACAAGATAGAGAGGTGCTAATGTGTCTGTATGAGGTAGTCTGAGGTTGAGTTAACAAGTCCAGACAGTTTTTGAGAAACGTATCAGACATGTAAATAAATGTCAGTAGATATTTTGGTTTTCTTACCTCCTAAGATTACAGGCAAAATACACAGCAAGAAAAACAGCTTCATAGCCACATAATTTAAAACTTTTTAAAAAAGTGATAAGTAGTCTGTCTACCAACTGTATTCTGTTTGATTTCTTCACATTGCAGAGATTAACAAGCTTCACAAGTTTTCACACTGGTCACGTGTCTTAGAACCCTCCCACAAAATCTTGTGCACAAGACGCCCAAATCATGATTGTAAATAATGTGCTGCCTCCAACTGGCTTTTAGAGGCATAGACAGTAAAAGAAATGGACACAGCGACCCCATTGGAACTCAATTGAGACAAGTGAAGCCCATTTTTAGCGATTTTTAGAACTTCCGTTTCTGACGCGCAGACTCAAACTAAACTTGATGACGTCAGCAACCTGTCTGACAGATGTAAATCTTCTAGTAGCTGAACCATTATTTACTGTTACTTGTTATTTATGATTGAAAACAGAAAATGAGAGATTTTAGGACACAAGAAACTTTTTTAACTGCAGATAATATTAAATAAAATATTAAGATAGAGCTGGGAAGAGGTAGATGTGCATCAACTGTATAAGCTATGTTTTTTGCCAATACTGATTCTGATGTGATTTTCAGCTTTGAATTATCAGATAGATTAAATAGCATCAATATTGACCACTATGTATAATAATAATAATTGGTTACAATGACAGTATTTCTGTCAGTAATGAAAAATCAGTCGGTAGTTAATAATATTTCGAATAGAATAACGAAACACAAACCTAAACGTATTTAGTCACGTTGACTCTCATTTATTTTTGGTCACAGTGCTTTGCTACATAACATACATACTTTAAGTCTAAAATTGCACACATCTGAAGAAATATGTATCCAGACGATTACCTCATATTTCTTAGATTACAGTATCATAATTTCTTGATGACTTACAGAAAGACGATTCTCCGCAGATCCATCAGTTAATATTGTGTGTTCACAATTCTAGCTAATGTTTTGAAAATAATTTTATTTTTGGTATTTTATATGGTCTGGTTGGTGGAGCAGCATCACCTGGGGGATATCTTTTAATATGACTTTAGTTCCTTCACCTGTATGGAAGAAAATGAGGGTTAAATATCTCTAAATGTCTTAAGTGTTTCGACCACATTCAACACATTTTATCTGCTTTAGTTATTTCTTTTGTGTCTGTTTGATTGATTAGATAAAAATAATTTGAAAGATTCTAGATAGTAAAAATTTTGAAATGTTACCTCTTGATGGGAGTGTGGTTTGTGTAATGTCTCTGTACTGGGCTGTACTGCTTTCACATGTGTATGTTCAGTTGCTCTTGATAAAGATGAGAGACCAGAGATTCTGACTCTCACCTTCCACAGACACAACCACAAACTTCTCATCACTTGTTTTTTAACCAGCAGCGTAGTATCGGAATCTGCCTTCATCTTGGAGCCTGATGTTTTTTTTTTTTTTTAATCAAGAGTGATACATTTCCATTTTTAAATTTCAGATTCCAACAACAGTGATGTTCTCCCCTGGTAGTCCTCATGCTGATGGCCCAGCTGGTCTTTATTGTGGTTGAATGAATGCACTGCTTTTTTATCCTTGTACCAGTGGATCATATTACAGTTGGTGGATGTACAAGGTAACATACATTCATCAGAATAGATACAGGTGACATGAGTGTCTGTAAAAACAGCAACATACAGTGTGAAAAACAACACACAAACATACAGTGTCATATTAAGACTACTTGTATTGTGATTAGTTATTTTTAAAAGACAGGGGTGCTAATGTGACTGTTTGAGGTACATATCAGACATGTAAATAAATGTCAGTAAGTATTTTGGTTTCTTACCTCCTAAAGTTGTAGGCAGAATCCACAGCAAGAAAAAAAGCTTCATGTTCACTTAGTTTAAAATGATTTGAATGTAATTTGAAAATGATCAGAACCATTATTTACTTTTACTTCTTGTCATTTATGACTGAAAATAAAGCATCTAAGATTTTTATCACAAAAGAAACCATTTAACTGTAGATGATTTCAAATAAAATATTAAGACAGAGCTGGGAGATTGTATATATAATAATGAGGCATATAGCATTTCACATAAATTGTTATTAAGTAAAATTGTTTAAATGTATGAAAGTTGAAATGGAATAATTCATGTATTTAATAGAAATTACATTTACATTTAAGACATTTAGTAGATGTTCTCATACAGTCAGACTTTTAAAAATCATTTAGTTTTAATGTGAGCTCAACAGATAATATGCATAGAATTCAAAACATTTGAGCGAATATAACTTTAAAAACAATCCACACATAGTACATAAGTAAAATACATGTTAGTAAAAATGAATAGAAATTCAACACTTGATTGTTTGTATATCATGATTACTGTAAGTATTGACATATTTCCTATATAAATAATAATAATAATAATGAATAAATACTTCTTATCGCTCCTTTTGTCTTGGCAGTAAATCAATCACTTTTCAAGATTTGAAAAAAGGCCTGAAAGGTGATTCAGGCAACTGGAGTCCCATGTATGCTGTTTTAAACAAACTTTTCCCCATCTATTCTCATGTTGGTCTGTTGGCGATCTCTTCGGTTAAGCAAGTGTCCTCAGATGCAGCTCTGCTGTTTGAAACTGTCACTGTAAAGGATAGAGATCTGTGAATATGATGCAGTGAGATGAGGAATATTTAACTGTTACCACACACAAACCTCTGATTGGTTGCATCTCTGTAGCCTCTCCATGGGTTTTACTTGATTTTGTACAGCCAGCTGGTTTGAAGAAGATACAATTGTTGCAGAAATATGATAAGTATATATTCCAAATATTTATGAATGCATGCATGCAATTGTGGTAATCCATACCTTTAAATTTTATAATTCCTATGATTGCTGCGACTGCAGTGCCTGCAATGCCTGTGATCACAGCAGCAGGAATCCACCACTGGGGGGAGCTCTCAGACTGTTGTTTTTCTGCGCGTCAGACACAATTTGTGTGGTGAGTGAAACGTGAAGAAAATTAATTTGTTAGTTGAAAAATAGTCTTAAAGAGAACCGAATGAAATTTCAACATCTCACTTTGCTGTTAGTTAACTGACGCAATCGTCCAACACATTTCCAGAGATTGTTGAAAAGGCTTTACCAAACTTTCATGTTTCAAACTTAACCGGTTTTCATTTTTATTATAATTTTAACTGGCAGCTACTTCACAGGGGTTTCCTGTGTCTTCAATATCACCAGAGTACCTTGATATCACTTTCCATTTTATTTTTAGCATACCCTTTAACAAATAAAAGCCACTTCCTTAAAGACATCATCATACAGGAAGTGGCATTTTTTTTTGGGAGTAAAAAATAGCACAAACATTAGTAAGTAAAACTGTTTTTGTAACTCATTCTGTGATTGTGTGGTCATACCTGGTTAAATGCTTGATAAAATTAAATAAAGACCTCAATGATACATTCAAAATTGTAAAGTTCAATGAGAAACCCTAACATAACTCTAAATCACTCACTGAGCAATGGCATTTCAACTTTTTACTGCCTTCTTGTTGAGTTCCATCATGATAATTTTATTTGTCATTGTGCAAATAATCAAGTTATATTTAATATAATGCCTACTGCTTAACCATAATTATGAAAGTCTGATATACTCTTATAAAATACGATATATTTGAAGTAAGAGATCTTAAAAGGTGCAACAGAACAGAAAAGTTGGAACAGAAATGTCCCTTTTATAAAACAGCAACAATGATATTCTAGTCTTAATAAAAGTAATAATACATGTCTCATTAAATAATCCTTTGCCAAATATTATGGTTCTTTATCAGGTCATTTAAAGTTGCTATGGAACTGGTACAAATTAGCCACCAATTTGCCAAAATGTAAGATAGTTAATTGCATAAAGAGTGTTTTGGACTTCAGAGTCAGAACTATATGCTTCTTAAAAAGGAAAATAATGTTGTTTGTGATTTTAACTTCATTTTTAAAGTTAGAAATGTTTTGCAAGTTAATGTTGATGGTTTACAGGGTATTACATGCTCTCACCAGGCTTTAGTGTGATGTTGACTCTCGTATGGACCTCATGTTTGGACTGTGTGATGTTGACTCTCGTATGGACCTCATGTTTGGACTGTGTGATGTTGACTCTCGTATGGACCTCATGTTTGGACTGTGTGATGTTGACTCTCGTATGGACCTCGTGTTTGGTCTGGTGAGCTGAGAGGATGCAGGTGTAGGTTCCAGTGTGCTCTAGACTCAGCGGGTTGTGTAGCTGTAGTGAGCCATCTCCGCCTCGACCCCTGGGGGTCACCAGTCGCACTTTCTTCCAAACGCTGGAGCTCTGCTGTGTGAGGCTATCATAGGTGTAGATGGTTGAGGACTTGTGTTCTTTGGTGAAGGACCATGTCAGTGTGAAGTTCTGCAGGTTCCATGGGGCCACACAAGGGATGATGAAGTCCTGACCTTCCACGCCGAATATTTCTGTTTATTTGAAAATTGGTTAAAATAGTATCTAGGTGCCATTTAAAAAGAGCAGAGACATTGTGATACATGATATTCTCTCATCTGCATGTAATTGTTTTGGTCGGTCACGGCAATATTTGATGATGCAATGTCATGTAATAATAACAGTGATGAAATGCAATGTAGCTCAATGAGATCAAACCTTTCTGCTGCAGTGATGCTCTCCATGACTGAGACCTGTAGAATGATTGGACGAGGCAGATGTAGGTCAGACCTTTCAGCTTCTTGAGCTTGCTCTCCACCGAGTACAGGCCTTGTTTGTCAGCCATTTTGCGTGTGAGGGGTTGGAGGGAATCAGGTAGACTGGCTGGCTCTGTGAACAGGTTTACACGGGGAGCAGGGTAGACGTCTCGACTTGAGCATATGACTTCCTCAAAACCACTGAGACGTGTTGTCTCCAAGCTCACTGACTGGATAGGGGCTGGAATGACAGAGTTATTTGTTGTTTTTGTTGTTTGTGGTGTCGTTATCATTTTCAAGTCATGATTACTGTGGCAATTTTATTTATTCATTTTACATTTTTAAAGCTTCAGAAGCACAAACCCTATGCTTTGTTTGTGTTGTTGGGGATATAAAATATATAAAATATTCATGCATTTATTCATTTCCTGGACAGGTGTCTATAATAGTTTGTAGGACTTTTCATTTCCTAAAACTAAAATTAATTTTGTCCCACATTTGGCACAATAACAACAACAACAACAATTATAATTATTATTATTTTTTAATATTTTTTTTTAGTTTTATTTTTTCTGACAAGGATTCTGTGGCAGATTATAAGCAACTGTACTATGTGATAAGTAATTATAAATATAGATGTTAGATGTTTTTCTTAAACTGTCACCCAGGATGTAATTGATCTGTAGTTTATCTGCAGCTGCCATGGCAATTGCTGCTTAAAAGTAATTTATTATAATTTTTATTATTATGCCAAATGTCGGACAAAATTTAATGATTTTTTATTATTATTATTATTTTTTAAGTAATTTCATTATTATTGCTAGAATGCCAGAAATCAAACACCAAAAAATAAACAGTATTTTCAAGCCTCTCATAGCCTATTTATTTTGAGATCTTGGTTCACAGTCCATTTGTTTTGGAAAAAGTAAAAAAAAAAAAAAAAAAAATCATAATTTTTTACATAATTAAACAGTCCCTGTTTTGCCGTCTATCAATGTAAAGGGCTTTTAGCAAATAGTTACAGTTCACTACGCGATATACGATATGTCACATGGTCACTACTGACCCTATATGAAGCATAATAATTTCATTTATGATTGGTAAACTCTTGAATATAAACTGTGAAGGCCCACCTTCCACCTTGACTATGATGAAGTGCTCAGTAGTTTCTCGACTGCTTGTGACAAGGCACCTGTACTTCCCTCTGTCCTGTGGGCCGCACTTCTGGATATGAAGAGATGCATTACCAGAGGGAATCAATTCGGTGAATAATGATGTCCTGCTGTTGTAGTGCTGATCCGCCTGATCTAACCGGCCACTCCCCTGTATATAACTCTGGATCGGGACATTTTGTCTGAACCAGTATATGATCTCATCTCCAGCTGCTTCAAAGACACAGGGTAGGACACAGTCTTCTGAGAACGTGCAGGTTAACTGAACATCTAGAGGTGTGGTAAAGAGGAAAATGTGAGCTTTTAAACACTAAGCAGTGTAAAAGAAAGGGATTTCTCTCTACTTTGTCTTGTCTAATCTTCAATCACTTTGAAGGGCTCATTTGTATCTTAAACTGTTTAAATGGATCGGTTTGTTAAGTATCATTCATGGGAGGGCACGATCTGTTCTTGTTTTTGGAGTCCATCTTGAGATCTACAATTTGACCTGAAACTATTTAGGTCATAAGTCAAAAACAGAGCTGAAATGCTGGTTTCCCTGGTGATGATAAACATCAGACAATTAATCAGACCAATGTTTTGTCTGTCAGACACTTGTTTTGAATCCTTGGTCTGATTTTAATAAAATGGGTGCGAGAATTTCTGCACTTACTCTTTTCTTAAGAACACCAATCATTTAAATGCTTAGCAAATATGTCTACTAATATAAGTCACACAGATGGAAAAACTCTACTATTGGTCTCAGCAATGTTTCACAATTTCAAACCATGAAATAACCTCATGGTAAGTCTGAGACAATTAATTGTTCAGTTTAGACCAGGGAATCATATGAAAAATCTTCTAGAGAACCTGAACTACACTGTTGGCCTACAGAAGTGAAGGTTTTATGTTATGGCTACAACCTGGATTTTTCCCATTTGTATCAGCAGCAGTCCACAATAATATTAGACATGTCCAAGAATGCACTGCTGTCATTGCTGTCTTTTCTTGAAGGCTTGAACTACAGTGGAAAAAACAAACCATTTACTGTATTTATTAACAACAGTCATTTTTAACTAGATGCTGCTTTCAGGTGGAATATCAGACTGATACTAATCAATACTTGACAAATACATTTTCCAGAGGCTTCACACAAATGTTTAACCCAGAGAACAATAGATTTAGTTTGGGTGAGCAAGTGAATCAAGAAAGACAAATAATATTCAATTGGATATTGGAAGTGCATATATGAAGATTTTGACATTACCCTTCAATTTTATGATCTTAACATGTTACATTAAGCTTGAGCGTAGTCTTGTTTTTGTTTTGTGTGAAGTCTGTTGATCACTTAAGTGGAATCTTCCAGATCAAGATCACTCTTGATAAGAGAAAATTTGTAGGCACATATCTCCTACCGAAATTAAATTTAACAAAACAACTCACACACCTTTTTATAGGAGCACAAGAAGCGATTAAATTAAAATTGCTAATTTGACACACTTTAGAATAAAACAAATCTCAAAAGCATATAGTATAATAAAATAAAAATTCCCCCCTGTTTCCTTTTTTTTAATAATTAAATAAAAAAATAAATTCAAAATTGTCACATATTAAGGCTTGAACTATTTATTATTTGTTGTGTTGTGGTTGATATGATTTAAAAGGCAGACTCACGTGCATGTGTTTTGATTGTGGAGGGAAGTCTTGTCTCTGGCGGAGAAATAGACTGTGACTAGACTGACTAGGTTATTTTAGAATACATACTCCCATAGTATCAGCATAGCCCTGCCACTTTGTGCTGATACACGAATGGGTGGAGTTTCTGAGCACAGAAAAAAATTCACTTGTCATTCTATGAATATAATATTTTCAGCCATTGCTCCAGTCTTCAGTGTCACATAATCCTTCTGAAATCATTCTAATTTGCTGATTTGGTGCTTAACAAACATTTCTTTTCATAATCAGTGTTGAAAACAATTATGCTGCTTTATATTTTTGCGGAAACAGTGATGCATGCCTGATCGATTAATTGTTGAATAGAAAGTTCAAAAGAACAGGACTGTAATATCTATGATTGTAAGTACTGTATTGATGTCTTTCAAGAAAAACTACTTTTAAACTGTAATGTACATCGAGTAAATGTTATCAGAATTGAATGAATGGCTTAATGATTTAATGAAAATTTGTTTTCACTTGTTGGGAATGGCACTAAGAAAAAAAAAACCCTCAATATTCCTATGAAATGTTCCCATAAATGTCTATTAAATAATTACTCTTATTATTGCAAATAATAAGTTGGTTGGAATTTTCCCCATATTTGCACAAATTAAAATAAAAACACCCTGACTTTTTTGATCCCTCTTTATTTTCTTTGATATATGGCCAAGTTCCTCTTGTGATAAGGTTAGCAAACCAGTCAAACTCAATGCAGATACACTATCTGTGATGATGTAGCTTGTCTCTGCCGCTGATCAGGCCGTAATCCACCAGATTAGGCAATGCACTGGGATTACTGGACACAGGGAGTCCACGATTGGT